>NC_061098.1:27358646-27364412 GCF_015104395.2 Macrobrachium nipponense | reverse complement strand
GATGGTTCAGCGTCGAGTGAGCGATGGTTACGTACTAGAGATTTTTTTTTTTGTTTTTTTTTTTTTTTTTTTAAAGGGTTTGATCATTTACATCTGATAAGTTTATAAATGGGTTTGAGTTTTGTCTCATTGATTATGAATAATCGCTCGACCAATCGTTTAACTTATTATTATTATTATTATTATTATTATTATTGTATTATTATTATTATATTATTATTATTATTATTATTATTATTATTATTATTTCATTTATTTATTTATTCTTTTGCATATTACTTAATCATTTTCAGCCATTCATCTTCTTTAGAGAAAATATACCATAAGCTTATAGCTCGATTATACACATAACAAATTGGAATCTTTTTAGCAGTGGAATATAGCTTTCTGTTAATAAGATTCAAACTGACTTTTTGTCTAATATTAGCAAACATGCTCACAGGACACAGTCAGACAGATAGAAGGATAACACGCATACACACACATGACTACAAACACAAATAATTTATGTATTTATATATTTATAAATATATATAATATATATATATATATATATAATATATATAATATAATATATATATAGATATATATATATATACATACCAATACACATACGTACACCCCCGCACACAAGCATTTTTAAAAGCAATAGAAATTGAACCCGTTTCAGCACTTGGATATAAAAAAAAACTCTGCTTAAGGATTAGAGCATAATAGGATGCAATTTAGTATCGAGACTTTACAGCTGCAATCAATTATATATATATGGATGACACATCAAAATGACTTGAGTTTTTTTTTCTTTCTTTTTTTTGAGGGCCGGGGCGTCACGGTTAATGGCTGTATTCTGTATGGCCCTAGAAAAAAAAGAAAAAAAAAAAGTCAAGCGTGCATTAGCGTCAGCATTACCGGTAATGACGAATGGGAGGAATTTTTTGGTGAATTTTGTATTGCGTGAGATCTTGTCTCAATGTCCTGCCTTTGGCTAGTGTCATTTATTAGGTAAGTGGACTGAAACATGAAAATTAAGTGAATGTGGGATATAAAAGCATTCTAGGTTTATAAGAACTCATTCCACATTCTGGAGCTGGAACTGTTAACACTAATTTTGCATCCAGGATCTGGAACTTTCCACATTCATTCCACACTCTGGATCTGGAACTTTCCACGCTCATACCACATTCCAGATTGGAACTTTCCACACTTAGTCCACATTCCGGATCTAGAACTTTCCACACTCAAGCCACATCTGGATTTGGAACTTTCCACACTTATTCCGCATTCTAGATCTGGAACACCTACTCATGCCACATTCTGGATCTGGAACTTTCCACACTCATTCCACATTTTGGATCTGGAACTGTCCACGCTCATTCCACATTCTGGATCTGGAACTTTCTACACTCATTACACATTCCGGACACAGACGTTTCATTCCAGCATTTCAAGGGACCTTTCTTCTCTCATTCAAAAACTACACTTATATATAAAGACTATTAAGAAGAAAATGACGTATTATCGTCTCCATCAATGTGCTGTAAAAGAAACTAATAAAGAGAGATTGCAGGTGTGAGGCAGAGTAGTAATACCAAACGTAAGAAAAATAATGCAGTAAATTGAAAGCGAGAGAGAGAGAGAGAGAGAGAGAGAGAGAGAGAGGGTCACAGTTAAGGATTGCACTTACAGCATTATACTTTTCTTAAAGTAAACGCATTCAACATTAGTAATCTGTTGCACAAATGTTAAATAGGCAATTAACAATTCTTCAGAATAATTGCAATTATTCTGTGAAACTGCGATGTTTTCATCCTGTTAACACCTTCCAGACTTTTTTAAACTCTGAATATCCCCTTCAGCGCCGAAAGACCTCATTTGTCCCAGCGCTTGTCCTTTGGCCTAGATGTTATCATTATTTCCCCTCGTGAAGTGTCCTCTGTTGTGGCCAAATCTCTTAGCGGGTTTTCAAATCATCGCCTTCTTTCCTCACTGGTAATTGGCCACTCGCAAAGTTATTATTCCCATTCCTTTCAGTTATTTTACAAGGTATTGGGGGGGGTTGGACTTTTCACAGTTCATATGTAAAAATAAACCTCATTGTTTACGATCTCCATGCTGGAAGCAGAGGGGTACATTACAGCTGCAAGTTGCACATCAAAGATATGGTTGGGAAGTTTATCGCTGCCAGTGAAATGCAATGAAACAATTGGATTTCATTGGTAACGAGTGATGTTCAGTTAGGATTTTTTAATTATTAATTAAGATTCAAGTATTTCTATATGAAAACAATTATTTTTTAATATTATTTTTTGTATTATCTTATTAGCGTATTCCAGTTGCGAACAGATTTTAATTCCTTTCTTTTTGGTTTTCTATTTCAATTTTTTTATTTATTTTGGGCAGACTTTAAATGTTTAATTTTTTTTTATTAATGAATTTTTATAATTATGTGATGGAATGATGATTACAGAGAACATCAGTCAACTTTATCCTATTTCATTTAACGTTCAACCTCATTTTGTAATTTCATTACTTAATGGTCGTGGACTGAGTTCTCTTGATGGTAGATGACGAGACACTTTGTTTTTATTTTCAGCCTTTTTATTCATTTATTTATTTTTTGTCTCATTCCGAAAAGTAAGTCAATTCCTCTTTCGAAAGAGCGTATACGTTGTAAATGGGACGATTTCGTTATAAATAAAAAAGATACGAAGATACATAATAGCTATTTTATCAAATGACAGTTATGAGAAAAATGGAGCACACCTGAACTATATCACTAATCCTTAAATAAGTTTATACTTTGCAATGGTTCTTATATTCCAGCGGCAAAAAACAGGTGTCCTTTATCTCGACTATTTCGAGGCTATCGAACGTCCTTTTCCGGAGCCAACATCCTATTCCATTCAGCCCCCAAACGCCCCGTCCTTTGGTGGCAGACATTAGCATATTATCATGGCCTGAGTAAGGCGCCGGAAATGTGTTACAGTGAAGGAGGAAAAAAAAAAAAAAGAAGCCTTTCCAATTTTATTTCCATTTGACGGTTTCGAGTTGATGTTATTCAACCTTTTATTCAATTAGGGAGGCTTTCTTTCTTTCTTTTCTTCTTTTGTTTTTTTTTTTTCTGTTTTTTTTTTTTTTTTTTTTTTGCGGGTGGAAGATGTGAGATGATTTTGGTTCTGTTCAGCCCACTTCCTGGGAGAGGGAGATTTTAGAAACCCAAAACCCCCCCCCACCTGCTTACAAATAAAATTTCAAAGGACGGTTCAGATATAGTAGATTCACATCAACCGTCCCTTACGATGTGCTTCACCTGATTGGATGTTTGATAAGCCAATCACAGGGCTGGAAACTCTCAGTCTCTCGAGAGAGTTCACATAGTCAGGATGTATGTTCCGCCTTTCTTGAAAGACGTATCCCTCAGAAGAGGCGGAACATACATCATGCCTATGTGAACTCTCCCTCGAGACTGAGATTTTCCAGCCCTGTGATTGGTTATCAACAGCCAATACAGGAGCGTCGTACGGACTGCCTAGATGTCAAATACACGGTTGATGTAATCTAATATAGCTATATACTCGTTTCTGTCAATGCTGGATACATGCAGTATTATAAGTCCTGAATAATCAGTATTAGATTTTGACTTACTTTGATAAAAAGGATTCATTTACGGGAACTTATTTTTTCGCTTGTAAATCATATATAACTCTAATTATGATATATTGATAATACTTCCCTCCTGAATCACTCATACTGAATAATTGCTGTACAGGTATCTATCTCTTTCTTTAACTGAAATATCTAGGTAATGTATATAAACACTTTATCGTTCATTTTGCGTCACAGAAATCAGCAGAGATAAAATGACTGAAGTATAAATGGTATAAATGTCAAAGGTCACTGTTCAGAGGTCATCATCATCATCATCACTGCCAACAGCAGACGAACGCAACTGACATTTGATATCCACCTCAGAGGATTCGTTTCCTTCTTCGGTATTCCATTGTTTCCACTGCTCGTCCTTTTGTCTTTTGTTTGTGTATGCATTCCCTCGTAGCTGAACTTCACTGTAGTTTCGAGTTCCTAGTTTTCCTCTAGTGTGTTTTGTAACGTTTTTTTTACTTATTTTTGGGGGATGTGGACCCAAATCTTTTACTGTCTGGGTTGGGAGAGAGAGTCGTTGTGTAATTTGGATGCTACCAAAGTATGAAACCGAGAAAAATTGGCATAATTTGTAAGTATGGCGTGGCTGGATTCACATGTGGATGGAAAGTTTGCTTTAAATGTGGGCTGAAAGGCGTTTTTTTCTTGATACTATTGCCCAAAAAGAAAGATCTATGCTACATTGGTTTCGTTACCTACGCGTCATCTACTCCGAGGTGATAGTACTATACATTGCGGAAGCTCCTTGGGATGCCTTGTTTGGTACTAGACCCTCGATGATCAAAGTATTGTATGTACAACCTATTTCTGAATTGCGTTGTCGATGAATTAATATTAATATAAACGATATCTCCGTGCGCCGTCTTACTTGACATTTACCATACGGTGTAAGCTCAGTATTTAGTAGCATCTCGGATTATAGGTTGACGCGTAGACAGCCAGAATACTTTGTCAGTGCAGATACTTTCCCCAGTAAACAAAGGACGTAAAGCATCTCTCTCCAGCGTTTGCATATTTCTGTTCCAGAGTTGATTCGCTATTCATCTTCTCTCTCAGCACCAGTTCCCCTCTTAATCCAGTGCAGCTTATATATCCCTAGAAATTCGTACCCAGATTCTCTGTCTCGTGGAGTTCTGCCATTTTTCTTTCCCTGTGTCTTGACTGTGTTATTCTTATTCCACTCGAAATTGCTATTTTTTTTTTTTTTTTTTTTTTTTTTCTATGATAGAAATGGCCGCAGTTCAAGTTTCGTCCAACATGGCGGCCGCTTGACAGGTCTACCATTGTACTATACACGGCGAAATACATTTGACACCCGAGGGACTAGTACTAAGCATGGCAAAATACATCTTAATCCCCAGGGGGCTAGTACTAAACACGGCGAGATACATTTGAATTTCAAGGTCTTGTACTAAACATGGCGAAATACATTTGGCCCCCCAGGGGCTAGTACTAAACACGACGAAACAGTGTAGGTGAGTCACTTACTAGCCTGTGGTTTAGTACAAGCATGTAACACACATGATATCTATGATTTTAACCGCTGTGAAATATGCGTATGGATGAACGTCCAGCATGGAAGACAAAATGTGCATTCAGGCGAGCCATTTCTCACGAACGCTCTGCTGTTGTTAATGGTTTTGCCTGATTATTCGTCTTATAATCTAAACCCTATAGTGAACTTATTACGACTGAGGTACGGCAAATACTAATTATTATTTTATACTAATCTCATAGTAATTTATGGCTGCCTATGCAAGCTTTGTGGCAAACAAGGAGGACAGTGAATCACAGCATTGAGTTTAGGCCTACATTTAGCTTTTACGTAAGCGACCTCCAAGAGGAACGCTTGGCGGCAAAAGTAGGTGGTTGCTAACGGTAATTCAAGGAACTGTTTTTCGCCTTGCAGTGAATAGGCCTTTATCGGAACCAAGACAAACGGGTGTATTTAACCCAATTCTGATTTCAAAGCTGATGTTGTGTTTTTTCGTCAGTCGCTTTAAAAGCGCAGTTCAATTGTTCAAAACAGTTTAATGTCAGAGTTAGCCTCTGTGGGTGGGTGTGTGTGTGTGTGTGTGTGTGTGTGTGTGTGTGTGTCAGTATTTT
>NC_061098.1:27308646-27353646 GCF_015104395.2 Macrobrachium nipponense | reverse complement strand
TGGTAAAACTGAAACCAAAACGTGATTTTTTACATTTTTTTTTATTTTCTAATATTTTTTTATTTATTTTTGTTTATTTTTTAGTGATCATGCTAAACGGAATCTTAGGTTTTTATTTAATTTTTTTTTTATTCTATAAGCCATTTTTAGTTCACAAAAATTTTATCGAAATTGCTTTATTG
Source organism: Macrobrachium nipponense (assembly GCF_015104395.2). Taxonomy (NCBI): domain Eukaryota; kingdom Metazoa; phylum Arthropoda; class Malacostraca; order Decapoda; family Palaemonidae; genus Macrobrachium; species Macrobrachium nipponense. The sequence goes on along the minus strand of NC_061098.1, from coordinate 27,353,464 downwards.
CACTAAATGTGGGATTATTTTGTACTTTACAATGAGATACAAATGTTTTGTAATGTTTAATTTCACCAGAATGCATACTTGTGGGCGGTTTCCTCACTTAAATTCTACGCATAACTCTGTCTGTCTGTCGTCTGTCTGTCTGTCTGTCTCTCTCTCTCTCTCTCTCTCTCTCTCTCTCTCTCTCTCTCTCATCTCTCTCTCTCTCGCAAGAATTGATATTCTCTGTTTGGATACAACTAATAAATCTTTGACTAAGGGTTTCTGAAATGTATTCTCTCCCCTCTCTCTTCTCTCTCTCTTTTGAGACAATTTCAAGGAAAAAAAAAAAAACTATACCAAAGATTAACGCCCATTCATCTCATGCTTTTTCCTCGGATCTTAATCCTTGTAACTCCTTGTAACTCTCATTTCTTGGCGCGAGGAAGAGGCGCTTTTCTGTTTTCTGACTCTTCTCTTTGCTTGTAAAAGATCTGCATTGAAAGCAGCATCGGTTCATTCAAGAAGGATCAGAAATGAGTGCCAAGGTATTGTTGATTCCTTCATGACTGATCAGGAGCAGAACGAGAATATAATAATAACTTAATAATAAACTTGTTCTATTTGGCTGGACCAGAGAAAACACTTACCTACCATAGTGCTGAACCAGCTTACTACCATTTAACCTCTCCCCACAATAGACTGCTGCGTCGTGTATTTCTCTCTCTCTCTCTCTCTCTCTCTCTCTCTCTCTCTCTCTCTCTCTCTCGTCTCTCTCTCTCTCTCTCTCTCCTCTCCCAGTTTGTAAAGTGGGCAGGCTAAATGCCAGGAATAGAAAAAATGGGTGTGAATGGACGAATCAGTAGTTGGTGCCAGGAAGCATTTAAGCAAAAAAAAAAAAATAAATAAATAAAATTAAAAAAAAAAAATCCAATTTCATCAGCTGTTTCCACAATAGAATTTAGACTCCTTAACAGAATTATAAAAGTTGAGACCTTGACCTAACAGGAGCCTCCAACCTCGTACACACACACACACACACACACACACACACCACACACACACGATCCTGCGCTCATACGCTAGATTTAACTACATGGATGCAAATGTTCATGGAAATCATCCCGGTTTCATTTTGTTGATTTACGGTGTTGATAACGGCCCCCCCCCCTTCCCAACAACGCCCCCACCCCCCACCCCCTACCCCACACACAAACACCTCCCCGGACATTCTCCTACCCCTGGTTTTATTCGTGAATTCCCACGTAACACACCACTTCATTAAATGGTAATTACCTGCGGTGGCGAAGTTCCCATAGGGGGAATCGCGCCCTGGTTGATGGTCCATGAGTAGCGGAAGCCGTTGCATTACGTTGAATTGCATATCATTACTATTGCTCTTACTTGGGGACGTATCTTGGAGTCAGATTGATTGTATTACTAATCCTCATGGAATCTACTATTCGTAAAAAAAAATTGTATATGATAATTCTTTGCGAAGATGAATATTTATTTTTAATATTTGCGGCAGATGTAGATTTATTGTTTTTATTTATTGATGTTTTTTTTTAGCGACAGTATAAGTAACAGAATGTCTGCATCCTTAATGGTATATTTTTAAAACCCTACTTCACCGAAGTATTTCCAAATATTCATGAGTCCTCCGTATAATGTTTTGTGTTACGATTTTTTTCCAAAAGGATTAATTTCGCTTTTTTTCATTGAAGTAAAGGAAGTTTTTCCAGAAAGGATTAATTTGGCTTTTATTTTCATTAAAGGAAAGGAATTTTCAATCTTGACAAAAAAAAATGGAAAACTACGAAAGATATTCTCTTTAAATCCATTTGCTATCTTGCTGGAGAGAGAGAGAGAAGAGAGAGAGAGAGAGAGAGAGAGAGAGAGAGAGAGAGAGAGCAGAGGGCGACTGACATAAACAACCCCCCTCCCACAAATCTATAGATGTTTCATAAATTTTCAATTTAAAAAAAAAAAAATGAAAAATTACGAACGATTTATTCTCAGTAAATCCATTTGCCATTTACGGGGAGAGAGAGAGAGGAGAGAGAGAGAAAAGGGCTACTGATATCAAACCCTCTCTCCCCTCCCACCCCCCTCCCCCTCCCCCAAATCGATATCATTCTTAGCTAAACAGTGGCGTTGTCCCGCGACAAACACAAGACAAGCGCCTCAGTGGCGTGATCGGTATGATCTTGGCCTGCCACATCGCTGGCCGCAAGTTCGATTCTCGGGAAAATTTCATTGAGGTGGTGAGAGATGTGTGATTTCTGGTGATAGAAGTTCACTCTCGACGTGATTCGAAAGTCACGCGAAGCCGTTGGTCCCGTTGCTGAATAATCACAGGTTCCATTGCAACGTAAAAAAACACAATACAATCAAACAAACACAAAGACACATCTTGGGTCTTAAGTTAAGTTTTGACAGATCCTCTCTCTCTCCTCTCCTCTCTCTAACTCTCGTCTCTCTCTCTCTCATCCTCTCTCTCGCTCTCTCTCATTTCGAAGTCACTTTATCTGACATAAAAGTTCCAGCCTATGTCTAACTCCGTGACACTATTCATTATTCTTTTTTATACGCATTTTAGGTTTTTGAAGTAATCATTATTTCCACGCGTACGCTTCCGGTAATTAAAAAGTGATTAATGAGGCATTTTGATACAGTAATCGCACGTGTCATTAATGATCAGAAACAGGTTAATGAAACTGATTAATATTAGTCTGTCAATTTTCATGATAATGATTATCAGTATTCATTAAAGTAATGATGTACGCATTACGTAATGTAACGTTAATTGACCTTATTAGGGGAAGGTGTCATTTAATTTTGGATGTTCATTAGTCATATTATTCATTTTAATGTCACGTATTTCACGCGTAACTTTGATAAGCTGTCATTTTTGTCTAGTCGTATCCCTTATTCAGCAAAGTTTCTTTGCTTCCGTCTTACTTTCTTCAATACACCTTTCTAACCATTTATTGTCGACTTCCGTCTCAGCGCTGAATGACCTCATACGTCCCAGTGCTTGGCCTTTGGCCTAAACCCTATGTTCAGTTTAATTTATTCCTCGTAAAATAGTGACTACCGTTAAAATTTGTTAATAAGTAAAAAAAAAAAAAAAAAAAAAAAAAGAAAACGACTGAATTTACAGCAACTCTAGAAAATGGGAAAAAATTGTTAAATAAAATGAATGTATTAAAATCGTTACACTTTTCAAACTAAAAATGTTCTTTGAATTTCTGTTTATTTGTATTTTACGAAATCAAGTGAGATATGTTAGGCAACTATTTTTTGTCCTTTACTGAAAGGGCTGTGAATCCTGACAATATATATATATATATATATATATATATATATATATATATATATATATATATATATATATATATATGTGTGTGTGTGTGTGTGTCGTGTGTGTATATATATATATATATATATATATATATATATATATATATATATATATATATATATATATATATATATATATATACATCGACGGTCAAAACATCGAATCGGAGAGGAGAGAGAGCAAAGCGCGCTGTCCGTTTTGGAAAGGTTGCTTATATACCCATATTCCGCTCAGGCCGACCATGTTTGCCCGCAGGGCAAAGAAAAAAAAAAAAAAAGAACCCTAAGGCCTATATTATTTTTGAAATTACAAAACCGCTGGTAATTTAACTGCGTCACGAGTGTATCAGACATTTGCCTGAAAACATTGATCGAACGTTACGTAGGTCTAAGGAAGTGATGAGTGAACGAACCCATTACCATGTAAGCGCCCGGAGTTTAACCGTTGTTATTTTTATATTCCATAAACTACAGATCCTCAGGTAATCAGGATGAACCAGAAAAATGCATCATATGCAGCGGGCTTATCCATCCGAGTCTTTTCACATTCAATATAAAAATACGCTATCTGTTCTGAAAGTATATTTAACTGTAAAAATATGAAGCCTGAAGAAAGGATCCAAGGGGTATTATGAATTACTCCTTGGAGATCGTTCTTGATTATGGATCACAGTTGGTATTAAATGATAAACGAAGAAATCTAAAATTACATCCCATCGCTTCCCGTTTTTCTTTACGCAAGTGGTTGTTCAGTGGTGTTGTTATTACTGTCGATACCCTCCGCGTTTTCTTTATGTCACTTCCCGTTTTCTTCATGCAACTAATTGTTCAGTTGTTGGTTTATTATGGTCGTCATCCTCTACGTTTTCTTTATATCCCATCCCATTTTCTTCACTTATCTGGTTGTTCAGCAGTACCTTTGATTACTGTCGATACCCTCTTTTTACGTTTTCTTTATTCCCCTCCCGTTGTCTTCATACAGCAAGCCGTTCAGTTGTGTTTTTATTATGGTCGTAATCCTCGATGGTTTTTCTTATTTCCCTTCCCGTTTTCTTCACGCAACTAGTTGTTCGGTTGTGTCATTGTTAGGAACAATCGTTTACCAATTGTTCCCTTGGCGGATTGTTGCATCCTTTGTTTTTGTTTTTTAATTGCTGGCGAGTTGGACGTCTGGTGGATGGCGTCAAACTTCGTCAGTCAGGTTCTGGAGGGCAGAACAACCAGTCAGTCAGTCAGTCAGAGGCAGTCAGGTATAATTTTATCTGTGGACCAGCATGAAGGCAGCGTTCAGGTACTGGATACCTGGTTATTTGGTTGAAGTCCGTCGTTTGGATATAACTTCGAGTTGGAGGTCGGCAAGTCAGCATTATCGTTTTCGTCGTCGAGAGGGAGACGAAGGTCGGAGAGCGTTCCCTCACTGAGAAGCAACAATGGCGTGTTTTTCGTCGTCAAGAGGACGACGTGTCGAGTGCGACCTCACTGGGCAGCAGCAATAGCGGCATTTTGATTTTGTTTCTTAGACTGGTTTTAAATATTAATTATTATTGTTAGTTTGTAATTTTTTTGCGTTTTTGCCACCAGAACCTTGACTCGCTGTACATAATGTATTTAACTCTTGTAAATAAATTAATTTTTAGGTAACTTTTTGATTTTGTTATGCTCCTCCCTCCTTTGTTTGTCACCTGTCATCAGACATTACAGCCCCAATTGCTTATTATTTTTAAGAAACCTGTCGATCTCGAGAGTCGAGATCGTAATATTGGCGACCTTGCCAGGATTGGTTCTGTTTTGGCTGAACAGGGGTGTTGGCGAGCATCGGGGAAGAGTATTTTGTTTGTGAAAAAAAAAAAAAAAAAAAAAAAAATTAATAATAATAATTTTTTTTTCTGTTAGGTGGGGAGGTGTTAGGAACAATCGTTTACCAATTGTTTCCCTTGGTGGATTGTTGCCTCCTTTGTTTTGTTTTTTAATTGCTGGCGAGTTGACGTCTGGTGGATGCATCAAACTTCGTCAGTCAGGTTCTGGAGGGCAGAAAACAAACCAGTCAGTCAGTCAGTCAGAGGCAGTCAGGTATAATTATTTGTGGACCAGCATGAGGCAGCGTCAGTACTGGATACCTGGTTATTTGGTTGAAGTCGTCGTTTGGAGTAGTAACTTCGAGTTGGAGGTCGGCAGTCAGCATTATCGTGTTTTCGTCGTCGACGAGGACGACGTGTCGAGAGCGTCCTCACTGAGAAGCAACAATGGCGTGTTTTCGTCGTCAAGAGGACGACGTGTCGAGTGCGACCTCACTGGCAGCAGCAATAGCGAATTTTATTGTTTCTTAGACTGGTTTTAAATATTAATTATTATTGTTAGTTTGTAATTTTTTTGCGTTTTTGCCACCAGAACCTTGACTCGCTGTACATATGTATTTAACTCTTGTAAATAAATTAATTTTAAGGTAACTTTTTGATTTTGTTATGCTCCTCCTCCTTTGTTTGTCACCTGTCATCAGTCATTACAGCCCAATTGCTTATTATTTTAAGAACCTGTCGATTTCGAGTCGAGATCGTAATAGTCATTATTATTGTCGTCATCCTCTACGTTTCTTTATTTCCCTTCCCTTTTCTTCATACAGCAAGGCGTTCAGTAGTGTCGTTGTTATTGTCGTTACCTTATAACGTTTTCTGTATTTCACTTCCCGTTTTCCTCATGCAACTGCGTCTACCGTTTTCGACTGGTCTGTGAGACGCCCACATGTTCTCACACAGCTATTTACATTAGAAAATCTTTATCCGGCCTGGAAATCCTTATTGGAAACGAAGGATATTTCCAGGGACATTCGAATTTCCATGAATGCTGGTCACATTCAGTTATCCACATGGAATAGGGTTGGCTGGTTCTCTTTACGTCAGGCGAATGTCGTTATAATTCTACGCTTATCGAGTCTTTCAATGTCTTTCTCATTTGCGTTTTCGTGACGTCTGGAAAATTGCCTGAGTTTGGGGCTTTCCGTTAAGCAAATGGTGGTCAATTTAGGTAGAAAGTTTCATGTTGTTTCAGTTTTCCAGTTCCTTTTAGTTTTCTGCAAAAAGAAAACTATTGTGGGGCTTTCTAGATCTTAGAAAATACTGGGGCTAGAGGGCTGCAAATTGGTATGTTGATGATCCACCCTCCAGTCATCAAACGTACCAAATTGTAACCTCTAGCCTCAGTAGTTTTGATTTGATTAAGGTTAAAGTTTGCCCCCCCCTTGATCGTACTTGTTGTACGGGCTTTCTCCTGTTCGCCAGCAGATCTTAAAAACTGCTCAGGCTAGAGCGCTGCAAACTGGTATGTTGATGACCCACCCTCCAGTCATTAAACGTACCAAATTGCAACCTTCTAACTTCAGTAGTTTTTATTTGAGTTAAAGTTAAAGTTAGCCTTCATCTTACTCCTAGCAACGTTATACATACCAACAACATTAGCCACGCTGGACCATGGCTGAGTTTTCACGGGCCTCTGCTGAGAGGTTTATGGGACGTGGCTGAGGCTACCAACCGTACAGAAATCTTTATTTTTACTTGTTTTAGTAGCATAGGATTTTAATGAGATTTCTATCAACACCAAATGTCAGGTTATATGAAGAAGATTTTGCTGATTGACAAATGTTAACTTATGATTTATTGAATAAAGTAAACTTTCATCAAAGGGATATATTAGGTATTGATATATTTTCCTTTTTCTTTCAGCCTTCAGCTACCTGGCCTTAGGGCGAATGGGTTACCGGTAAGGAGAGTTCTGAATCACTTTCGCGTCACATTCTTTTATTTAAAATATGATTTTGAGAATGTTTGTTTTCAGTATTATTCTTAATATATTCTCTGTCTGTCTGTCTGTCAGCAAGAAGACTAATAAAGATTATGACCGTATTATGTGGCAAATTTCCAACACACTGTATAACGCAGAGGTCCCTTCCATTTTTCTTTTATTTTATTTATTTATTGATTTATTTATTTATTGATTTATTTATTTATTTATTTATTTATAACTGTACTTTCTTTCCGAAAAAACAGTTATTAAATGCGTTGTAGTTAATGTTATTATTATAAATTCACGATTGCATGTTTAACTTGTAATCGGTTTTGTGTTGCATATTTTTATTTATTTTATTTATATATTGACGTATTTATTTCCTTATTTAATTTATAGTTTGTTAGCTGGAACAATTGTGGCGTTTCCTCTGAACAACATGTTATTTCCTAGATGACAATACGAGTTTTCCAACAAATAATACCATTTAATGTTCGACCACGGACGATTTTGGAATAATCAAGCAGTCGTTCAACGAACCCAATTACGATATTTGTGGATATGAACCCTCTGATACGTAGTTCACCAAACCGCACATGCGCAGTCTGTTAGGGGAAAATACTGTATTAAAGGAAAATATTTGGCCTTCATATATCCAACTTTGAGGTCATTAAGGCGTTGACATTCAACAAAAACTTTACACAGATGTTAAATTACTTTCGTTATGAAGACAGATCTAATGAAAGTGTAATTTACATATAGAGTAGCGAACGATTATTTGATTTATATAGATTAAATTGAAAAGCTACATGAGATGTTAATTTACTTTCGTTATGAAGGCAGATTTAATGAAAGTGGGAATTATTTCATTTATATCGATTAAGTTTGTAAAACGGGGGGTTGACAAACATTACAGTTTCAATCACTAAAATTCTGACTTGATATTGTCGACAGAAGAGGTTTTAATAATTATTTTGGACGATGGAATTTAACCTCGTCTGTATTCTCGCTCTTGAGGCGAGGTTTCAGTGAATACAAATGTTATTCTGTATTGTTAATTATAGCCTAAAGAGACTTTTAAAATGATGTCCGATTAACGGACGATTTTGAGTTTAATCAAAGAATTATTCATTAAGACCAGTTTTTCATTGATTACTGAAAGATGCCTGACATTAATGTCTGGGTGGTATTTCAAAGTTATTCAGGTATTGCTAAAAGAGAGAGATAACATTATATTAATGTCTGAGTAATATTTTGAAGATATTCAGATAGTTGTCAAGTTGAGAATAGATTATTAACTAGTTTAAATTCCAAACAGTGGGAGGTGTGTGAGTATGCTTGCGTGTGTTAGAGAGAGAGAGAGAGAGAGAGAGAGAGAGAGAGAGAGAGAGAGAGAGAGAGTAATATTTCGAAGATATTCAGATATTGTCAAGTTAAGAATAAATTATTAACTAGTCTAGATTCTAAACAGTACGAGAGTGGGTGTCAGAGTTTAGACTTTCTTAGATAGTGACCCCTTTACTATATCAGTCAGAGCCAATTAAGTATATCTTAGTTCAACAAGACCACTGAGCTGATTAACAGCTCTCTCTAGTGCTGGGCCAGAAGAATCAGATATTTGCACTTGGCTAGGAACTCAATTGCTTACTTAGTAACGCGACCACAGCTTATCGTGGGAACGAACCACATTACATCGAGAAATGTATTTCTAATCACCAGACATAAATTCCTCCGATTCCGCGTCGGCAGAGCGGTGTGAGCGAACCCGGGCTACCAGGTGGGTAGTCGAGTACGGGAAGCATTCGTTCATTTGGGCTGACTATCTAGGAATGATCCGGTAATTCTAAAAGGCAGATAAATGTCGGCGCCAGAATACGTACATTTCTTTTGCTCGATCATCATATCCGAAAATGTATTTCTGGCCGTTTGAAAATATTTTGCAGCAGAGGCTTAACTGAAACTAATTAGTCTAATTAGATTAATTAGAGTTCACTGCTCTTCAGAATATGATAATTTTTTTTAGAATATTACTAATTTTTGAGATTTTACTAATGACTTCATTGTTGATTTTTTTTTTCCAGCACGGTTCAGTATCATTATTATGATAGATTTCATACCGAAGTAAAATTGTATGAAAGATATTTAGTGTTCAGTCGTCTAAGTCATATATATATATATATATATATATATATATATATATATATATATATATATATATATATATATATATATATATAATATATATATATGAGGTTCACGACATCAACTTTGTGCATCTTTCAGTCTGTTAAAAGAGAAATGCATATTATTAAAAAACTAAAAAAAAAGGATTCGCCATAGTATTCATGTTAAAATGCAATAAAAATATAAATAGTTAAAAAAGAGAAGAAGAACCACTGAGGTTACCAAACCAACTAGAATGGAAGGAAAGCAAGGAATGATTTTTTGAGAGAGCCAGAGCCAAGATGTGACTATGCCAGATGCAGAGGTGAAGCCGAGTGTTATAAAATTCAACGGGGCAACCAGTCTCTTAATAATTAACGATTCCCTAAGGTAGTCAGGTGGTCCGGTGGTCGTTAGTGGAACCTATTATCGAGAAGTGCAGTTTCGATACATTTATTTTGCATTTGGCGGCATGATTCCTGATATTAGAAAATTCAGGATTACTAATTCTTTGACCTGTTCTATAACTGAAACCCATATGGCTACAATATCTCATCTGCAGTAATCTTCGAGTAGATCCCCCACGTAAGTTGAGGGTATCCTGCGCATTTGAATTTATATACAACGTTGGATCTCATGAAGTCCTGCAGACGATCTTTGAAATTAAAAAGTGAGCCAATTTCGCAAGAATTGTTTGAGATAAGTTTTAATTTTGAGACAAGGAGTTTCTTGTTCTATTATTTGTGTGAGTCTGAGAGAAAACTTCGAGTTTGTTATATATGGAATCGACGCATACGTCAGTTTCTTTGGGACATCCATTAGCGGAGGGACGTGGTTGGATATAGTTACCTACTAATTTATTAATTGTATTATGAATAATGTTTTGGGATAGGAGTTTTTTTGAAAAAAGGTTATTAAAAATTCCAATTCATTATGAAAATTTGCCGTACTTTATGAGATCCAACGTTGCAACTTACGTGGGATCTACTCGAAGATTACTGCCAAAATCATTAAGAGGTCACGTTGTTTTCGACTCTCTCTCTCTCTCTCTCTCTCTCTCTCTCTCTCTCTCTCTCTTTCTTGAGGTAAGTAATAATTACAGGCTGATAGGATAGTTCCCCCCCCCCCCCTTATTGATATAAAGCACAAACACAGTACGGTATATTGGGTCGCTCATCACGAGCGTGAACGTAAGATTGCACTATACTGCAATAATCTTGCAATGCTGCCTTGTTGCAAGCAACGCGGAATAGGTCACCAATAGCTGGTATTCCCTATCAAGCATCGCTATTCTAATGTTTTCCTTAGCTGTTCAGCTAAATCCCACTCTTAATGCATATAAAAAAAAATTTTTTGCAAAGTTAATCATAATTATATCATCAATCAAAGGTAATCATTTACCTTTGAAATTTATTGAGTGATAATGTGAGTATTTTTAAAACGTGATTCCTCGACATTCTCGTCCATAATCGATTACTAAAGGACGGGAATTACTTAGGGAATATTTATTTATTTATTTAATATTTAATTTTATTTTTATTTTTATTATTATTATTATTGTTGAAGAATTAGGTTGATTTTATGCTTCATCGTCATTTACTGGCTTAAACTCCAGAAAAAAATATGCTGGGTAATTATGCAATGCCTAAGTAAAGTCGAATCATAGGCCTACATCTCTATAATTGATGCTATACTCTCTAAAGCATTAAAAGACATTTTTTTTGTATATTAGCGTAGGTATATAAGACGATAAACGATGCGTGGATGGGTGACCACATAAGCTGTCAGACGCTCAGAGAGAGGAGAGAGAGATCCGAAGAGAGAGAGAGAGAGAGAGAGGAGGGGGCCGGAATTCTCTGAAGTATTAAATATTAAAGTAAAGCAAATATGATACGCAGAATCAGTGGAGAGAGAGAGAGAGAGAGAGAGAGAGAGAGAGAGAGAGAGAGAGAGAGAGAGAGAGAGAGATACAATGAGTTACAAGGATTAGGATGTCTCAATGGCTTATTAGTCCATCCTAAGAGGAGACATCGTGTTCTCACTCACCTCTAGGAGCAGGTTTTACTGTTCATTCACAGTGTCCTCCTAATGATTTTGTCTAGCTTTCTTTTAAACTCTTCTTCCACACTGTTGCTGTTTACAACTTCTCTCTGGTGGCAGTTTATTCCATGTGTCACATAGCTTGTACGTAAACAAGTTTCCGCAATGGGATGTGTTGTATCTCTTCAGTTCTAGTTTCCATCCATTATTTCTTGTCTGGTTTTCGTGTAATAAAGTAAATGAGAGAGAGAGAGAGAGAGAGAGAGAGAGAGAGAGAGAGAGAGAGAGAGAGAGAGAGGTCTCTTACTTAAGCAGTTTTGTATTTTGTAATAAAAATGTCCGCCCCCGAAAGAAATGTACAGATATTTTTCCCCACCTTCTTGTTACATAACTTTCAACTTTCCCTTGTGAAACGTATTTTAAGTTCCGAGGAGTTGGGTTGAGGATAAAGTATATGTTTTTGAAGTATATATTATTGTAGGGAGGTAACTCCCAGAACAGTGACATTTCAATTTTTTTTTCTATTTTTTATTCCAAGGATAGCAGATTCAGTCAAATGTGTTTAGATGTAACTTCTGAAATTTTTTTTAACTTGATTTTTTTTACTTAGTTTTGTGATGACTATAAAGTGGGGGGAATATTGTATTAGTAATATCGAAAGAGTAGAAACTCCTTAAAACAATTCTGGATGTCATTTCTCATTCCTTTCTGAAATGATGCAAGTTTGCAATCTATTCTTTTCGTCTGAAATTCTGGCATGCGATTCATTTCCAGTCTGAGCTCTGGAAACTATAATTAGACTTACAAATTCACTCTCTTTTGTTTGATGTAAATTGAAGTTAAATGTTCAAGGTGAAATAAAAAAAACTAATAAACTATAAATAATAAATAAACAATAAGAAAAAAAAACAAAGCAATAGCAAAATTGGAGACCAAATGATAATATCGAAAATATTAGAAAAATAAATAAAAAATAATTAAAAAAGAAGAGAAAAAAGGCAATAGCAAAATTGGAGATCAAATAAGAATAATAATAATATAATATAGTAAAATATTAAAACATATAATTAAATAATAAAAAAAAAAAAAAAAAAGGCCATAACCAAAATTTGGAGACCAAATAATAATAATAACAAATAATAATAATAATAATAATAATAATAATAATAATAATAATAATAATAATAATAATAATAATAGAAACTGAAATAAAAAATAACAAAAAAGAAGAGAAAAAGACAATTGCAAAAAATTGGAGACCAAATTAGTAATAATAATAATAATAATATCCAGAATATTTCACAGCGGTATTTTTCCATTGTTCGCTTTTACCCCTCGCCTCAAAGATCACGTTGAAAGCTGAGGCCCTCATCAGGCCCTTGGGAACTTGTTCTCAATTACGGTGGTGCTGCTGTTCCCTCGAGCTGTTAATTATAGCCGTCTACCCGGGGTTGCCTTTTTATATCTTGACTCATTTTTTTATATGGATGGTTTTTTACCGTCCTCTCTCTCTCTCTCTCCTCTCTCTCTCTCTCTCTCTCTCTCTCTCTCTCTCTCTCTCTCCTCTCTCTCTCATGCGGAAAGTTGCCTTGTCCTAGGGACTACAGCTAACAAGTTTTTGAGACATCCTAATCCTTGGTAACTCCTTGTAACTCAACTCTCTCTCTCTCTCTCTCCTCTCTCTCTCTCTCTCTCTCTCTCTCTCTCTCTCTCTCGCGGAAAGAGTTGGCCTATCTTAGGCTAAAATTGAAAACTATTTCAATAAAAGCAATTGACGGCGACAATTACTGCAAGTGCAAGAAAAGTCTGCATTCTCCAAAAAAAAACTAGTTTAGTAGGAATCACCAGAAATGATTGCAAAAAACTGTCAAAACTGCGTCAACAAGCCTTCAGAAAACTCACAACTTCTTAAATCTGATTTCGTTGCATAAGTTAAAATTATGAATTCCTTTAAAAGTGTGAATTCAACAAAATTAAACAAAAACATAAGTAAAAAAAAAGCATATAACAAAAATTTAACACTTCTAGAAATGAATTGGTAACATTTGGCATCTCTCTCTATTCATGTTTTATTGTACGACAAACTTTAGGCAAAAGTGCACTGGATGTCTTACAAAACGCAAAAACAAAACCAAAAAAAACCATTTATATCCCTAATATACACCAACTCACCGAAATAATAAGATATAATTTCATTTTTCCTAATATAAACCAACACACACAAATAGAATATATAAGTTATATTCCCAATTTAACCAACTCACAGAAATAATAAGATATAGTTTTATGCTCCTAATATACCAACTCACAGAGATAATAAGATATAATGTTATGTTCCTAATATACACCAACTCACAGAAATAATAAGATATAAATTTATACTTCCTAATATACCACTCACAGAATAATAAGAATAGTTTTATGTTCCTAATATACCAAATCACAAAAAATTAGATATAATTTTATATTCCAAATATACACCATCTCACAGAAATAATAAGATAGTATATTCTAATATACACCATCTCGATAAATAATACGAGACATCTGAATACCTCGACGAACATTGTTCCTTGACGTGAGAATCTTTTTTTCTTTTCCAGAACTACTTGATTACCTTAACTGGTTGGCTAAAATTCCCCAGAAGTTATGACACCGAGGAGAGAGTATTCGCTTGCAATACCTTGCAGCCACATATTGGGGGGCGGGGGGTTTGTCACAGCGACCTCTGGTGGAGGAGGAGGAGGAGGAGGAGGAGGAGGAGGAGGAGGAGGAGGAGGAGGAGGAGGAGGAAGTGGGAGAGGAGAATGAGAGGAAGAGGGAGGTGAAGGCATAGAAGTGGATACAGAAGTCGGAGCGTGGTAATGGGAACTGAAAAATATAAAAGTGAAATTACAAGGGATGGATTAGACATTTGTTTGTGGCTTAACCCACTTTTGAAAGTTTTTTTCCTGTTTTCTTTTGGACGTCAAAAAAGAAAAGCCTTCTGGCAAATGAAAATCATCTTATTTCTGGTAATTAATGAGCATCAAAACACGCGAGAGGAGAGAGAGAGAGAGAGAGGAGGAAGATGAGAGAGAGAGAGAAGAGAGGGATTTAAATTGTTCTAAAGCTGAAACAATCACTCAAACTGGAAAAACTGGATAAAAAAAAAAAAAAAATAAAAAACAAACCAATAGAGAGAGACCGAGAGAGAGAGAGAGAAGAGAGAGAGAGAGAGAGAGAGACTGCGTTACGCAATCACTTCAGTTGGTTTGATGTTACATTTAATTAATTCATAATTCTGGCCTGACTATTATCATACGAGATCAACAAGTATCATCTGAATGCAGCCGTAACTGACGTCATTTCTCATACACATAGAATGATCAGTATCATGCGAGGACTTCAATACGCGGGTCGTTATTCCGTATTGATTTGTACCTTAATTGATGGAAGCTTCATTAAAAGAAAAAAAAAACATGGACTTTAGACTTCACAGGATTTGTTTTAGACAACTAAAATAAAAAAACAGATCGTTGTGACCTAGAAACCCAGTGTCCATATTTATTCATATGGTTATCTTTGCACATCTTTCATGATAGTGTTTAGATACGGTATATATATATATATATACTATTATATATATATCCATATATATATATATATATATTATTAATTAATATAATATAATCATATATATATGTATATATACTATATTATATATTATTATATATATATATATATATAGATGATATATATATATATATATATATATATATATATATATATATATATATATATATATATATATATATATATATATATATATATATATATATATCTATATAAGATATATATATAATATATATATATATAGATATATATATATATATATATACATATATATATAATATATATACTATAATATATATATATATCATATATTAGATAAATATATATATATATATATATATATAATATATAGTATCAGAACGATGAAGCCACCTTACCACTTTCCCCCCAGGCAGATCCTCAGGGATGAGACTGCTAACCTCACCTTTCACTTTGAACCCAGCAAACGTCGGCACCTATTTACATCTTGGGTGAACTGGCGGGCGGTCGACAGGAGTGGTCCATGGACCTAGCGAACGCCAGACCAGGCCGTTGCTGAGAACCAGAGAGTAATTGCACTGCCCATCATGTTCCCCACTTTCCCGATTCACTACCTACCCCTCCCACACCCAGGGCGGACAAATAGGTTTGGAGGAGGTTGGTGGATGTCATATCTCCCCTACAAACCTTGTAACCATTCAGGGTGGATAAACAGGTTTGCAGGAGGTGGGTGGATGTGTCAATTTCTCACCTACCAACCTCCACACTAATGGCGGACGGACAAACCGGTTTTTGCAGAGGTGGATGGATGATGTGTCATTTCTCCCTACTAACCCGTCCCCCACTCGGGGTGGACAAACAGGTTTGCATGAGGTGGGTGGGTGTTGTGTCATTTCTCCCCTACCTACCTCGCCCCAACTCGGGGCGGACAAACAGGTTTTGCAGGAGGTGGGTGGATGTGTCATTCTCCCCTACCTACTCCACCATACCAATCGGCCCCGGACAAACCGGTTTGCAGAGGTGGATGGATGATGTGTCATTTCTCCCCTACTAACCCCGACCCCCAGGAGGGGCGGACATACAAAAAAGATCCACTTGGATGTTATTATTATAGAGATGGCATTATAACTAACTCTCTGAATAATAATTTTTTGTATCAAATGACCTTTTTCAAGATCATGGTACTTTCAGTCCTTAAAAAATACTGAATTTCTCAATCATACAAAACCTTTTAAAAATGATCTCATTATGCAATCCATTTTTCATCTATCCAGTTTTATCTGTAATTAAAATAAATTTCAAATAATCTATTACAATTGATTGATTTTGTACTCGAAATAACAAAGGAAAGTCATTATCACATAAACCTGTTTAGCTACAGTCACTCACAAATGTCATATCTTAATAAAAATGCATAGAGTATCACTCACAAATGTCATATATCCTAAAAAAAATGATAATAATAATTCATTTTCCGGCTGAGTTACCGAGTCAATCAGAAATATCCTAATTCATTTGAACAGCTAAATGCTTCATTTGTCCCTGTTCTAATTTTGCGACGAATTGCTATTCCAATCACATTTAATTTGCTGATCAAAGTCTCAGATGAAAGATTCGGTGGGGCCACCCCCTTCTCTGGGAGGCTTAATCTGGCGGACCGTTATTAATTACGGTAATTGAAATCCGTCGTTGAAATTGTCTGTCCGTCCGCACTTTTTCCGTCCGCCCTCAGATCTTAAAAACTGCTGAGTCTACAGCGCTGCAAATTGGTATGTAGATCATCTTACCCACGATCATCAAACACACCAAATTGCAGCCCTCTAGCCTCAGTAGCTTTCATTTGAATTTATGGTTTAAACTTAAGCCGTAATCGTGCTTGCTTCTGTCAACGATATATGCCAGGCCACCACCGGGCCGTGCTTCAAGCTTCATGGGCAGCGGCTCACACAGCATTGTACCGAGACCACCAAAAGAGAGATCTGTTTTCGGTGGTCTTGATTATACGCTGTAGCGGCCATTTTTTTTTTTTTTTTTTTTTTTTTTTTTGTTTTTTTTTTTTTTTTTTTTTTTTTTAGGAACTCGCGTCTTGGATCTTCGTTTTGTTCCACCTCTTTATATCTCTTCATCATTATTATACTTAAACGTCATCGTTATCAACAGCATTGCAAGGTCATTTATTCCTACTGCTTTTATTTTTCACTGATATAATCTTTGATGTTCTGCGTCACGCAGTGGCATTAATCAAGAGAGATTTTTTTTATTTTAATTTTTTACTTTTTTTTCTTTTTGCTCGTCGTAAAATCTCACATGAATAAATACTAATTAAATACTAATTAAACTCACCTTATGTAACTTCGAAAAGCTGCTGAAATATAACTCTAACCAGAAAAACTATATAAATAATTGCTATTAATGAAACTCGTCTTTTTTGGATCGACTTCAAAATATAACATATATATTATATTTTCTGAAAACATCGATAGCACTTGTCATCATAACATGGATGACGTCACATGCGCATATCACATACAAGAATGCAGTCAGATATGCGGATATGATTCTCTCTGTCTCTCTCTCTCTCTCTGTCTGTCTCTCTCTATCTCTCTCTCTCGCTCTCTCTCTCTCTCTCTCTCTCTCTCTCTCTCATCTCTCTCTCTCTCTCTGTATGACGCTAATAAGTAATGCCTCTTGATTTATCAAAGTTTGAATAAAAAAAATTGATAAAAGAAAATACGAATATTTTATGCGTCCAATAATTAATACATTTATTGCTGTATTCATCTGCATACGAATGAATATCGAAATGTATTATCCAATGTTGCAGGATGTGTATTAGCCGAGTCTTTCTATAATTAATATGCTACGTCAACGTACATGTAACTCCTAAGTTAACCGAACACCTCAATTACTGATATGTTAACATTGCATCGTTAGGCTAATTTGCCTATTACTGCCTAGCCAGGATGTAGGCTACGAGTATCCGCAGGGTTTATTATATATAGCTGTTAGTTACCTCATGTAAATATATTAGGCGACTCTCTTTCTGATACTTGTATATTGCTGAATTATTTGAATTTCTGGTCGAAGTCATTAAGATGGCTATTCGTCTTCCCGTCCGCACTCTTCATTTCAAGGATATGTAATTAGTGAGAGAGAGAGAGAGAGAGAGAGAGAGAGAGAGAGAGAGAGAGAGAGAGAGATTTTTGTTATAATGTAATTATTGCGCACATTGGCGTAGTAACAATACTATCGTTTACATCTATATAGTAATTAGTTTTATACCAAAGTATCACGAACATGATAAATCTTGGCCTGAGAGAGAGAGAGAGAGAGAGAGAGAGAGAGAGAGAATGGGTTAACTACATAAATGCAAAATTCCTTTCAGACAGCAATAACTTTTCTGCGCGTTATTCAACCACCCAGACGGACGACTCTTTACTGAAGAAATTACATTAATCGAAAACGTCCTATTCCAAGACTTACCAATTCCTAGAATTCTTGATCAGGGAGCAGATCGAGCGAGATAAACATATTATGAAATGCCGCGGATGGAAATAATATATACCCTTTTTATTTCATTGGCGAACACATCACTGTTGCGTCTCTCGCATCTGATGTTGAAAGCTGCAGATGATGTAACGGAAGCTTATTAGAGCACAAGCAAACAAACAAGCAAGCGGATGTGTTGATGGAGGCCTGGACATTTTGCCTACATCTACTGGAACCCCCCCCCCCCCCCCCTGCTGAAATGGGGAAATGGGGAAAAAAATTCATGCAGGTCAATCCTACGACCTGACCCATTTTGGTTCCTCCTGACAACAGCGTAAACTACAATGGGAATTTCCTTTTTTTTTGTCTTCCTCTTTTCATTTGTCCTATTATTCAACAGAGAGAGAGAGAGAGAGAGAGAGAGAGAGAGAGAGAGAGAGAGAGAGAGAGAGAGAAGGGTAAGGGCGGAGGAAAGAAAGGGTGTCTGTTATCTTTCTATTTTTGATCATTCCCTCTCCTCTCTGTTATCGTTTTCTTTTGTGACATTTCCTCGTTTTTATCTTAGTTTTTCTTATATTTCATCATTTGTTTGGCTAATTGTATTCGCTTTTCTTTGTCTCATTGTTTGAGAGAGAGAGAGAGAGAGAGGAGTTTCTCATTTCTTGTTAATCAATATCCATAGAGAGAGAGAGAGAGAGAGAGAGAAGGCGTTTCTATTTCTTGTTAATCAGTATCCATAGAGAGAGAGAGAGAGAGAGAGACAGAGAGAGAGAGAGAGAGAGATGCGTTTTCTCATTTCTTGTTAATCAGTATCCATAGAGTGAGAGAGAGAGAGAGAGAGAGAGAGAGAGAGAGAGAGAGAGAGAGGGGGGGGGGGCCGGGGATCATATCCATAACATCTGTCTCTATTTCTATGTTTCGATTTGCACATATGACGTCGTCCACGATTTCATGACGTGTGCCCTATCAATAAAAAAAAAAAAGCAAAGTAATATTCTTGCTTCACTCAGGAGAGATTACAAAAGCAGAAAATCCAGAGCTCTGTCCCAGAGCCATTCCATAATGCCTAAATCTCTGAATTATGAGTGGCTCTGGTGTCATTCGAATTTTACTTTCAATCTTTGCACTGGGAAATAGTGGAGCATGCGATAATAATAATAATAATAATAATAATAATAATAATATAATAATAATAATAATAATAATAATAATAATAATAATATTAATTAATAAGCATGAAAGTCTCATAATAGTTTGAGTAACTAAAATGGTGAAAAAAATTATCGATGGTGAGGGTGTGAATATATATATATATATATATATATATATATAATATATATATATATATATATAGTATATATATATATTATATATATATATAGATATATATTATATATATACAAAATTATATCTTTCGATAATCTGTTGGAGTCTCCTTATAATCTCAGACTCTGATAATAATAAAATAATAATAATAATACCATTGGGAACAACACCTTGGGATTCTCCAAATTTCAGTCTCTATATGTGTGTATAATAATAATAATAATAATAATAATAATAATAATAATAATAATAACAACGCATGAATTATGCCAGCCCCTTATCACCTCAAAAAAAAAAAAAAAAAAAAGCACACACACACAAACATAACTCGCGTGTTTAATGAGGAAATGGAAGAAACAGCGATACAGAGGTAATGAAAAAGAAGCTGATTTCTATCCGGTGGGGGACGCTAATGAACGCGGCCTTATCATCCTCGTCCTCATCCTCTCCTGGTCCTCCCTCCGTCGCTAATTAAAAACTGCCAATAATAATAGTAATAATAATCCTCCATCCTGGAGGATGGGAGGGAGGACTCCTTCAAGGCAAATTTCATTATCAGTGAGGTGATCCCTCCAGATGAAGGCGAAGGAAGGATAGTAACGGACTCTTATTAAATGGAACGAAGAAGGGAAATGGGGCGGGCGTTCTGGCGCGGGGATGGCATCGTTGATGTCAAGAGTTGCCTAAAAGTGAACGTTCTGGTGGTCTGAAATGCTCTGAAATCGAGTTTTCCGTTCAACGTGTAACGCTTTATAAAACCATCAACTATGACCGGTAGGGCTCCAGTTGCTCACCAGATGCGGTGGAGTTTAACCTTAGATATAACATAAAAACTACTGAGGCTAGAGGGTTGCAATTTGGTACGTTTGATGGTTGGAGGGTAGATGATCTACATCCCAATTTGCAGCCCTCTAGCTTCAGTAGTTTTCATAGATCTAAGGGCGGATGGACAAACAAAGGAAAGCAGGCGTGCAATAGCTTTCTTTGACAGAAAACTGGAAAAAAACCAAAATTTAAGTATCCACGAGGAAAATTCCAAAACAAAATCCTATGACATTCAAAGGCCTGTAAGTCTATTAGATGACTCGACGTTCAAAATCAGCTTACTTTGTTTCAAAAATTCAGAATTCTTTTTTTATTTTTTTTTAGGACAACTGCTATTTCAGAAATTCTTTTGACCGGGTCCAGATAATAACATTAGTAAAATTCAAGACCACATGAACATTTACATATTACCCTAATTCTGTCTCTCTCTCTCTCTCTCTCTCTCTCTCTCTATTTGAGTGTGCAGGTTTGTGCATATATATAATTGTGTTAAAAATGCATATATATATATATATATATATATATATATATATATATATATATATATAATATATATATATATATATATATATATGAAATAACTCGATCACGAAGTATATAAAACGTGATGCTATGTATAAATAAAGTTTTTTGCCACGAAGGAAAAAATGAAAAAAGCGATATAGCCAATTACTTTCGGTCCTATTCGGACCCTTTACTGAGGCAAACTGATTTTACAAAGAACAACACAGTCAAAAGAAGGCTTAATATACAAACTGACACTACCAGATTAGCCATAAGGGCGATTTTCACTCTACAGAAAGGAGGAGTCGCCAGAGGCTACCCAAACCTTGAAGGATACCCGCAGATAACAAGTGATTCTTCCAGAAAACAGTACATTTTGAAAAAAAAAACACGGGAGCATATACAATTTAATATCATGAATTTTTACACAAATTTTCCCAAACAAAAAATATTATTAATGAAAAGACGAAAGAAAATGTAAATATATATATATATATATCGAGCAAGATGTATATATTTATATTTTCTCTCGTCTTTTCCTTAATAATAATTTTTGTTGGGAAAATTTGTGTAAAAATTCATGATATTAAATTGTATATGCTCCCGTGTTTTTTTTCAAAAATGTATTGTTTTCTGGAAGAATCACTTGTTTTACTGCGGGTATCCTTCAAGGTGTGGCTAGCCTCTGGCGACTCCTCCTTTCTGTAGATGATGAAAAATCGCCCTTATGGCTAATCTGGTAGTGTCAGTTTGTATATTAAGCCTTCTTTTGACTGTGTTGTTCTTTGTAAAATCAGTTTGCCTCAGTAAAGGGTCCGAATAGGACCGAAAGTAATTGGCTATCTCGCTTTTTTCATTTTTTGGTTCGTGGCAAAAAACGTTTATTTATATATATATATATATATATATATATATATATATATATATATATATATGTTATATGGTACATAGTATATAGTATATAGTATATGTATATATATATATATATATATATATATATATATATATATATATATATATATATATACATATATATGTTATATGGTACGTAGTATATAGTATATAGTGTATATATATATATATATATATATATATATATATATATATATATATATTATATACATATTATATATATAAATATATATATATATCATATATATATATATTATATATATATATATATAATATATATTGTGAGAGAAGAGAGGCAGAAGGATCATCATACAAGCTCAACTAATTAGAATCGTTCCCTAAACATACATAACTATATTGATCGAATTAGAGAGAGAGGAGAGAGAGAGAGGGTGAACTAATTGAAATCGATTCCATTTCTTATTTTTGGGTGCTACAGCCATTACCGATTCCTAGAACAAAACCGACTGAGTTCCATCAAAGCCGCTCGAAGTGAATCTGAGAAGAGCAAACTATGAAACTCTGAACAAAGGTTGATGGAGTTTAAACAATGTTCGTATTTTCCCGCGCAACAGGTTTCGTCCAATTTGTCTCAGAGTCAAACAGTGGTGGAATAAAGAGGCTGTGTAGTATATGTACGGTTTCAGAGCCTGTTAAATAAAACTCACACTGAACATCCTTGTAATGTATTGTCTATAATTTTTTTTTTTTCGTTTCACATTAAATATTTGTATTCACTTGCTCGACGTGAGATCAAAACATTACAAACAAAAAAGCTTATAGCGTAAGGGAAAGGGAAGGCATGACGCATTCAGCCTCCCCCTCCTGCAGACCTGCTTGTCCGCTCTTGGTTGGGGAAGGGCAAGTAGGGAATCTGGAGGCTAGGGGAGCCATGACATATCAACCCTCCACCTGCAAACCTATTTGTCCGTCCTGGAGGAGCGGGGTAAGAAGGGGATCGGGACGGTAGAGGAAGACATGACACATCCACTCTCCTCCTGCAAGCCTGTTTGTCCGGCCTGGTGGGGGCGGGATATGGAGGAGATCGGGAGGCTAGGGAGACATGACATATCAACCCTCCTCCTGCAAAAACCTATTTGTCCGCTCTGGAGGGGCGGTGTAAGGAGGGGATCGGGAGCATAGGGGTGACATGACAAGCAGCACTAGGTTCCAGTGCTGCGTAGCGCACACCATCAAGCACGTATATAAATACAAACAGCATTCCCCATAAGCATATAAAGAGACGTCATATTAACTAAGCTTTGGGTGTTTGTTGTGAATGTAGTAACCAGGACAAAAAAATTATATAGAAATATAAATATAATTCCCATTGTTTATTTAGTACTGACAACACAAACTGTTAACTGTAATAAAACTGCCATGATTAAAGTAATAATTGGACGATTGAATTCATAACCAAATACTGACAGATTAGGAAATGCAATTATTTTGCAAATGGGGCCTTTAAATCTGATAAATGAAACAGTGGTAGAAAATGCTATCGGCTTCGTCTCTCTGATTTAATTGTCTAAATGTAAACAGAAGCATGACGTTGAAATGAGGAGAGAGGGAGAGAGAGAATTGTATCATTTCAATGCATTTGTTAAAATACTTTTGATAAACGTTGTATTTCACACTGGATGGAGAATTGTATCACTTCAATTATTTTATTAAAAACGTCAATGAAAAATCTATTTCACATCGGATCATGGAATTATATATTATGATTTCCATTGTACTGTATTGCAATCGTTTCAGTCAGCTTCCAGAATTAATCTCTTAATATTTCTAGTACAAAGAATCATGGCGTGAAAAAAAGGGATAATTTTGGCACAAAGTCTGAATCATATCAGTGATTTTTTGCTCTTCTTTTTTGTCAGTAGTCAATGAGCAATCGAGTATTTCATTGAGGTGCCTGTAGGCAAAAACTTAGGTCCCTTTGCAGCGTTTCTCTCCCCCTAGTTGTAACCTGCAACCCCTTTTCCGTGACTTTAACTCTACCTCCCCTAATATTCCTTTTATATCTTACTTTCCACCCTCTTCAAAAAATTGTTCCTCGTATGGGGTAGTTGCCGTCAGTGGAACCCACGTTGTGCACTGTAGGCATTACTAAAGGTTCTTTGCAGCGTACCTTCCTTAGGCCCCTACCTGCAACCATTTTTCGTTCCTTTTACTGCACCTCCTTTCATATTCGCTTTTTTCCATCTTACTTTCCTTAACCCTCTCTTAATTGATTCATAGTGCAACTGCTTCGAGATTTTCCTCCTGTTACACCTTTCAAACCTTTTACTGTCAATTTCCATTTCAGCTCTGAATGACCTCATCGTAGGTCCCAGTGCTTGGCCTTTGGCCTAAATTCTAATAATATATTCTCTTCTGTTCTAAATCATTTCCCAGATCCCATGACCCTCAGCCCAATAATATTCCTACACCAGGCCGTTGCAATTGCACGAGTATGCAAAGACCGCTCTCACATATTATTTCAATGGCGTGCGTACTTGACGCTGAAGATCCTAAGACTATTTCTTTAACAGATGTCCCAGCTACGTATTTCAGATCGCAAAGGTGTTTTTTCAATAGAAGAATGTGTGAACAATTTTCTCTTGTCCTCGTTAGCGTTGACAGATGTTGCAGCTAAATATTACAGCTAAATATTGCAGCTATCAGCCGCTTTACGAAAGTTTGTGTCTTGCAGTACTGGCCCGGCCTCTCTTAATTATTGCATCCCATTTATAACTCGTTCTAGTGAAATGTCAGCCAGTATATTCTGAAAAGGAGAGAGAGAGAGAGAGAGAGAGAGAGAGAGAGAGAGAGAGAGAGAGAGAGAGAATTGATTACTTGGTATTAAGTTTGAATACGTCTTACGGTGTTCAGAGAAATTCCGATTCTACCTAGAGAGAGAGAGAGAGAGAGAGAGAGAGAGAGAGAGAGAGAGAGAGAGAGAGAGAGAGAGAGAGAGTTAAGAATTAAGTATAAATTCGTACTATGGCCTTCAGAGTAATGACGATTTTACCGAAAAGAGAAATTGATAAGGATTGGTTTATTTATATCACTGATGACTGAACTAGACGCCAAGACAAAACCATCATACGATTTAGATTTTTATTTGGCACGAATCTCGCTTTCTCTCTCCTCTCCTTAATCCTCTCTTCTCTCTCTCTCTCTCTCTCTCTCGCTCTCTCTCTCTTCTCTCTCTCTCTCTTCTCTCTCATAAGCATTAGACTCAAAATTTGCATAATACTGGCCCGAACAGTATGAAATGCTACTAACTTTATGACAGGGTACGTATGATAATTAAAAAAAAAAAAAGAAAAAAGAAACAGACCAATAACTGTGAATAATAAAATTACAATGAATTCGAATGAAACTATGAGCATTTTCCAACAAAGTCAACTGCATGGTGGATATTTTGTCGGGAATATATATAAATATATTATGTACAATTTGCATATAAGATTATATTAAGAGCTATATAGTTACTAATGAGTTTGTGATGAAATAAAACTCAACTGGTTTAGATAAATCAGATTCATTGAGGCTGGTAAATATTTTTCCATCATTTTTGGAAAGAGAGAAACTTTTTATTCCAAATTTACTGTTATGATTTTTCCTTGCGCAAAGGGGGTGGGACACACACACACATACACACACACGGAAAGGTCGCCATGGAAATTAAAATAATAGATTGTTCGCCTTTTTGGGGGGATAATCAGCTAATTCCATAATTTTAAGGATTATTGTACCTTAGGGAAATAATTTTTTTTTATCTGCTTTACTGATTACCAATAGATAATTATCTTTGTTCAGGCGTATGAGTATGTATGAAATATGTGTGTGTGTGTGTATGTGCGTATGTACAGTGGGGCTCAAATCTCATGCGACATGATTCTTTTTG
The DNA here is from genome assembly GCF_015104395.2 of Macrobrachium nipponense. NCBI lineage: Eukaryota > Metazoa > Arthropoda > Malacostraca > Decapoda > Palaemonidae > Macrobrachium > Macrobrachium nipponense. The sequence continues at coordinate 27,327,597 of NC_061098.1, read as the reverse complement.
TATCGTCCAGATTCCCAGACTCAGCGTGACGTTGCCAAGTAGTGTTAAACTTTTTTTTTATTTCTAATATCATACATGTCGACAAGTTTGCGGATTCACATATTTCATTATGGTTATATACCTATGATTCCTTTTAGGCATTGGTATGTTTCGTAATCTGTGTGATTTGAAGTGATTTTTTTTACGTTGCTTAGTTCAAAGTGCGGTGTGATAAGGTTAACGGTGCCATCAATGAAAGCACTCTTAACATGCTCCTCGAACTGGTCAACATAACTACCTACGCCTGCAGCATTGTGGTAGTAGACCTAATAAGCTCAACAGTCATAACATTTTCAAAGTATGAATGTGAATTACAACCAGTTTTCTTTGAAGTTTTGAAGTTTATGCTGTTTTAAGCTGCCTGTATGTTGAAAAATGTTTACCAGGCCTAAAGAAATAATCTAAGCCTTCTGAGATGTAATCTGTTACTAATGAATTTATTTGTAGAGATTACCTGTTATTTGAGGAATACGATAGAAATATGAATTACAACCAGTTTTCTTTGAATGTTGAAGTTTTAGGCTGTGTTTAAGCTGTCTGTATGTTGCAAAATGATTTATAGGCCTAAAAAATATTCTAAGCCTTCTGAAATGTAATCTGTTACTAATGTTTTTATTTGTAAAGATTACCTGTTTTTTTGAGGAATGAGAGATGATGATGATTTTATTATGTGGAGATGATGGCTATTAATCGAAATATAATAAATATTAATATCAGGCGTATGAAACACTTGTTTTTCAACTGGTTTAAAATATTCTTTTCTTAAAAGTCCTTCTGCACGATTTTGGTGTTTAATTCATTCTTTCATAAGGTAACTTGAAGTGCAAGAATGTGCAGATAACCTCATTTCTCTTTCTGGCCAGAAATTGTTAATTAATAGAGAGAGGTGATTGTTAAGTGTAGAGTAAAGAAAACTAACACCTAGGCATAGGAACAATATCTTGGCTTTGACAAAAGAATAATTGCATGTGCGAATATTTGCTATATGCCATCATTTTTTTGATATTTAAGAATTATAACAATAATTATGTATGAAAATCCAATTATTCCTCTAACACATATAAAGTAAGTGTTTTCAAGAAAATTTCATTGTCGCTGCTCATTGTAAACCTACTTATGTTACACCGGGCTGTTGTTGTTGCACCGACACTAATGATAAGTCACACACGATCCCCTCACACGTTGATATCGGTGGGCGCATTCTACTTTTGTATATACATATTTACATTTTTTCAGCATTGAGGAGTAAAAGCAATCAAATAGGACTATTTCAAATTTTATGTTGCTTTGGAAGCATTATTAATGTTACGACATTTTTTTTTAATTAACATTTAAACTGATGCTTGATGACGACTTCATTTTGGTCAAATGCTTCAGCGATGTGTGAACGAAAGTTTTGAAAATGTTTCGAAAGTTTTTTCTGAAATTTGGGTACACTTTACATTTTCATACAGTTTTGAAATATATGACAAATTTCACTCTTATGAAACATATTATGGCCTTATTGTATGCAATAATCGCGTTTCCGCATTGAAATAATAGATAAATATGGAGCATGCTAGTTGCCAGTTAGTGAATTTTGAACGAAATCCTATGGAGTCATGTCGCATGAGATTTGAGCATCACTGTACTTATACATATCCCTGTATAAACGTAAATAATTATGAAAATGTATGCATGTAATATATAATACATATATGTGTGTGTATATATATATATATATATATATTATATATATATATATATATATATATATATATATATATTTATATATATATATATATATATATATATATATATATATATCCACGTGTAGTTTAATCATTGTCAGAGAAAGTGGCAAAAATTCTTTATTTTAAACTCTAATGAAAGCGTTTCCATGAAAAGTCAAAGGTCAAACGTCAAAGTCGTCAAAGAATACGGTAATTTTTTTATTCCTTCAAACATTTCTGCTTTCATGCACAGAACCTTTGTTTTTCATGTCTGAATTAGTATTTTATTTCAACCCCTGACGGCAATTCAGAAACACTATATAATGCAGTAATACTAAAAAATAAATGAAAAATAAAAAAAAATTCAAACACATTCGTATGGCAATTTTTGGAATTGGTATTTGATATGAAAGATTTCATGAATATGTAATTAACTTTTTTTTTAAATAGTCGTATCCTAATGCAACAGTTTTAATTTAGAGTCAAGTTTGTGGGATTTTGCAAATTGCACCTCAACAAAAAAATATATTTATAAAGGTAGGAAACAACAAGGTCTTCATTATGATGGTAATTTCAAATAATCCTAAGCTTGAACAAGCCATGAAATGTTTCATTTGATTGTCGTACGCATTAATTCAAAGATAAACACACACAGTGGCCACTGCTGTTGTATAATGTTTCAATTACATCTATTCATCGTAAAATAGGTAACATCAGTTGCATTATTAAACCAACAACTATAAATGATGTCAGTCAATGGATGTAATTCATGATTGCTGGAGAAGAGTTGAGATTAAAGCCATCGCCTTTGAATATTTTGTCATATTTTTTGTGGCTGGTAAATCATCGACTTCTCAACTGACGTCGTACACAGCATTCTTATATACCTGTAAATATTTAGTTCTCGTAGGGGGATAGTGCCATCAGTTCACCTCACGTGGTGCACTGTAGGCATTCATTAAAGTTCTTTATAGTGTTCCTTTGGCCCCCAGCTGCAACCTCTTTCATTCTTTTACTGCACCTCCGTTCATATTCCCTTCCATCTGACTTTCCACCTTCTCTAACAATTGTTTCATAGTGCAGCTGCTCTGAGGTTTTCCTCCTATTACACCTTTCAACCCTTCTTGATTTCAGTTCCCCCTTTCAAGGGCTGAATGACCTCATAGGTCCCAAGTGCTTGGCCTAAGTTCTATATTCTGTACTCTCTTTCCTTAGTGCTCTATGAAAAATGTGCTTCATCGCCCATTGCTGGGATATTTAACAAAACAGTAGAAGTCAAGCCACGTAAAGTTCAGTCAAGGGGAATAAACAGTTATAGGCAAGTGACCACGGTCTTCCAGGCTTTAGAAAATATAGTGAAAAATATGGTTATGGCCCAAGGCCAGTTGCTCACTTACTTAATTATGTAATTGTACAACTTCCATACTTGCGTTGGCTGTTACCAATTACAGATTGGCAGAAGCACGATTATAGCTGACTTTAATCTTGGATGAAATAAAAAAAACTACGTGATTTTAATTATGGGAGAATTTCGTAGTTAAGTTTGTCTTTGGTTATCACCAATTACTGATTGGCAGAAGCACCATCATAGCTAACTTTAATCTTGAATAAAATCAAAACTACTGAGGTTAGAGGGCTGCACTTGTTTGATGACTGGAGGTTGGATGACCATCATAACGATTTGCAGCCCTCTGTCCTCAGTAGTTTTTAAGATCTGAGGGCGGATAGCAAAAGTGCGGACGGACGGACAAAGTCATCTCAATAGTTTTTTTTCTAATCTTTTTTACGGGAAACTAAAAATCAATCAACCAAGAAATACAAACTTAATTCAGTTTTCATCTAAAAGAGGAAACTGTATTATCGAAGCCGATTTATATTCAATCCAAAACAAACGAGTACCTAAGTTTCAGACGAGAAATTAGCATCCAAACTCGATCAAGAAAAATGCAGACAATAATAAGGAGAACCTTCGAAAGGAAAATAGTTTCTCAAACGTATATTCATAATTCTCTAAAAGGCTTCGTACCCCAAAACGAGCGAGGAAATCATTGTAACTTTATCCCCGAGATCTTCAATTATCCCAGAGCCCTTGTGGCATATGCACGCACTGATTTTATTACTCTCCCCGGAGCCCCAGAGAGAGAGAGAGGAGAGAGAGAGAGAGAGAGAGAGAGGAGAGAGAGAGAGAGAGAGAGAGAGAGGGCCTTTGTGAACATTCTGCCTGGCACTTTTCCAGTATCACTTAATTTTTTATTTTGTTTATCATTCATAGTCGAGGTTGTTATAAATGAGAGAGGAGAGAGAGAGGGAGAGAGGAGAGAGAGAGAGCGAGAGAGAGAAGGGAGGAGAGATTTAGCGGACTTTCTGCATGGCTCTTCCTCCATCTATAAACAAGATAATAAGCAAATATTTCTTTCTATTATTAGATAATAATACACAAGTTGGATATCGTTTAAAAACCCTTTATATTTCTACAGCAAGACTTCAGATTTATCGAAATATTTCAGGCTCAATAATTCTATTTTTTGTCATTCATAATAAAAAAATTCAGTGCAACATTTTTTACCAAACGCGAGAATAACGCAAAAAAAATTTATGTTTGAAATACGCAAAAGAAAAAAAAAAAACGATGGGAAAAATTCAAACTGACACATAATTCTTCCCTGAATATTTTTTCCCCTTTTTCTCAGGAGGAGGGAGAGGGGGGAGGGGGGAGGGGGGGACGACTAAAGCAAAAATCCCCTTTTCATTGTTTTTATTAGCAGCTGAATGGAAGGCATCGATGGCACTTTTTTTGTCCAAATCTATTTTCGAAGTTCGAAAGTGATACGCGACACACTTATATCCTCTCTTTCTGCTTCGCTGCTGACGGTGGATGAAGAGAAATATGTAAATGGCTTCATAAAAATGAACAGTTTCATAAAAACGAGAAGTTTATTTCCTTGGTTGATGAGGTGTTTATCTTACGCACCGATGAGATTGGTCACTGTCCTAATATCCACACATATTTTCTAACCAGGATTAAAGTGACATTACATCCATACACACGCGCGGCGCGCGCGCGATTGAATGTGGGAAAAGATGTCCTGTAGGGAGCATTACGTAAGGTTCTTTGCAGCGTCCCTTCGGCCCCTAGCTGCAACCCCTTGATTTCTTTTACTGTACCTCCGTTCATATTCTCCTTCTTCCATCGTACTTTCCACCCTCTTCTAAGAATTATTTCCTAGCGCAACTGCTTTGAGGCTTTCCTCTTGTTACACCTTTCAAACCTTTTTGCTGTCAATTTGTGTTTCAGCGCTGGATGACCTCGTAGGTCCCAGGGTGTGGTCTTTGGCCAAAATTCTTTATTCTGTTTCGGAGAAGAGGATACTGAAAGTGGCGTTTAATTACGAGGAAAATGGTCGCTTTAACAATCAATAAATTGCAATGATTTCCATCTGGGGTTTCTATCTGGACTTCAGAAGTAGCCACCCTGGAAGAAAATAACCCGTTTCCGTCCTGGAACGGGCTCTTGTTTGAACTATCCAGCGACAGTTTAAAAGAACTTCTCTCTCGCCTAATCACAAAACATCATCGATATACTTTTAAAAAGCTCGCAGACTCCAACACAATCATTTCATCCCACGTGTAAATGCATTTCCACATCGAATATGAATGAGTCAACACAAATTCATACCAACGTTTGCATTTCGGTGTCAAACGTGTCATATGAACACAGTTGATTGGTCATTACAATCAGAGAGAGATAAAGTCCACTGATCAAAGACTCCGTAACTCAAAGGGTAACAAAATATCTTTCCCCCCAAAAATATTTTCCGGTTTAACAATACATCGGACCTACTTTTGCAAAGGTATTATTATCATCATCAACATCATCATCACTACGAACTGTATTACATTTGAAAATATAGAAATCATTGAAACAAAAAGCGTCATTACAATTACAGAAAGTGGAATTTTACCCTTAAATGGCTGATGACTCATTTCAAAAGCCGTCCAGAGTAGCTTTCATTACCGCGCGCTTGCTTTGTAACCGTTGCAAATCTATAAAACAAAATTCTCTATATGCAAATGCAGTCATGGCATTGCAATTGGTTATTAGACACGACGGAATATAAAGCAACCGCATGAACGGCGCCGCTAACGCGTCATCGACATCGGGAGGAAGGAGGGAAGGAAAAATGTGACTGGAAATATCGGGAATAAAGAAAATATACAAATGTTCACATTTCGTAAATTGTAGGCATTACTTTAAGGCTCTCTTTTCTGGCATTCCATTGAGGTGTGGGAGATGTGTATTTCTGGTGGTAGAAGTTCATCACTCTCGACGTGGTTCGGAAGTCACGTCAAGCCGTTGGTCCCGTTGCTGAATAACCACTGGTTCCATGCAACATCAAAACACCATACAAACAAACAAACAATCAAACTTTAAGGTTTTGAGCAGCGTGCCTTCGGCCCCTAGCTGCAACCCCTTTCATTCCTTTTACTGTATCTCCGTTCGTATTCTCTTTCTTTCATCTTACTTTCCACCCATAGTGCAACTGCTCTGTGGTTTTCCTCCTGTTACGCCTTCAAACCTTTCTACTCTCGCTGTCACTTCAGCGTTCGGCCGTAGGCTTAAAAAAAAAATCACTCTTTCTCCGTTAAAAGTACATCTGCTAAAAGTAAACATGTACTGCCATTTGAAATAGTACATAACGCAGTTACGCGGAATTGTAATTACTGTAGCGTATGAGTTGTTAAAAGCTTTTCAGAAGTCTGGGCTGATAGCCGAAGGGGTAAGACTGTAAGTATTTTGTTTGTTTAAATAATCATAAAAAAACAGTAGAATTTTGGATTTACAACCAAAGGGGTTTGTTTGGAGGGGATGGAATAGCCCACCCTCCGGGAGTTGTGGTTTCAAACTCATTATCTCAATTATTAACTATTAAAAGTTACAAAGCCCCCAGGGCCTATGTAGGCTCATAGGGCCGGCGCTCCAACCTGTAACCAAGTACCAGACCTTCCCTGAAAAAGTAGTCATTGTCGTGAAAAAGATAAAAAAAAAGATTATTCTAAAGATCTAAAGAAAAGACACTACAGTTATGGACTTTTGAAGTGGATCTGTAACCATGACAAGGGCCCCGAATTCATGCCAGCCTTCCTTATTTAAACCCTTTAAAGTCCACCCTGGGTTTTATGGGAAACATTAAAAAATCATTTTAGTATGTTGTAGTATTGGTAAATACAAGACCATTTACTCCTGTGCACTTTTACAAAATTTCCAAAATTAAATGAAATAATTGCATGCAATGAAGTATCCCGTATGGGAGCCTCAGGCGACCTTAGGCGGACCACGCTCATCCCGTATGGGATCTATTGGGCCGTGCGGGCAACTTTTCAAGTTTATAAATAATGTTGATTCGCCCACAAATCATATGATTATTATTGATGAATCACTTTTTTTTGTTCCACAATGTATAATAGAAACACATATATGGCTTTACAATTTAATTAATATAAAAAATAAGTATACATTAAATACAAAAATAGTATAAAAATACAGAAAACACTATAAAAAACTCTAATAAAAAACTCTAATACAAAAATAGTATAAAAATACACAAAACACTATAAACAACTCTCATAACAAACAACTTACTTAGAAATCTTATGGAACAAAGCAAAACAATTCCTTTCTTCAGTAAGGCAAAGGGCCACCTTGCAATCCTCACACATCCAGCGGGATCTGTGGATGTGGCCTGCACCAGAACAGAACTTGCAAGTCTGCCTCATGGTGACATGCTTTGGCATGTGTAGGGCAGTGGCATTCTGGCGTGTCTCAATACTGGCAAAAATGCCCGTGGCCCCTTCTTGGCAAAGCAAAAGCTCTTGGTAGCCAAGAGAATTCCTGGTTATTCTGAAGGTTGACTTGAAGCTTCTGAGCCAATTGGAGATATCCAGATGGAAGTCCTTGTGGGGCTTTGGGTTTTCCTACAAAGCCAGGCAATACTCTTGTACAAAAATCCAGGCGTTGCAGATGATCAAGTCAAGGAGGTAAGCAAAGAGCCTTATGTAGTACCTCTTGGCTTTGAAGGGGGTCCTGTACAGGTGTGTCAACATGTCACTCTTGTCAATGCACCCCCCATGCGGTTATTGTACATCTGATGACAGATGGGCAAGGAATGGGAACCATCTTCTTGGCTGCCCTGTCGTACCGCTCCACTGTTCCCATGGGCTCCACACCAACATCAGTGGACAAGATTGTCACAACGCTGTTGTCCTTCCATCTTGCAACAAGGATGCCATCAGAAGAGACAGAGTCCAGTGTGCCCCTTTGTGTCGCTTTCTTGTTCATCTCCTTCACAGACGTCAGGGGAGGATGACCAACTCGGTTTTCCCTGGCAGTTCCCACATACCGGCATCCATACTGTGATCTCAGGTACTTGGCCAACCCTATACTTGTGAAGTAGTTGTCTGCATACACTGCTGAGTTACTGGGGTCCTTGATGGTATTCACTAAGGCGACAACAAACTTTGAAGTTACAGACATGGCTTCCTTCTCTTCAGATAGCATAGTATGGTGGCTCACAAAAGTTGTCTCCCCTTGGTACATGAGAATATCATGCACAAACCCATCATCGCTGGAGCGGCAGAACAACTTGAAGCCCCACTTGTCAGTCTTCTTTTGGGGGGGGGGGGAGAGGGCCACATACTGGCGAAGGTTACCAGCCCTTGTGCCCTTATAGGCGACCATCACTTCATCAATGGAGTGGATAGGAGTCTCAGGAACTTTCAGGAACTCTCTGGTGACCTTGGTGAAGGGGACTCTCACCTTGAAGAACCGATCTTGGGATGCTGCTGCCTGGTCATTGTCCTGAAGTGAAGGGACGATCGAATTGCCTTGAAGCAGTTCCTGGACATGAAGTCTGCAACTTGAGGAATCCTGGTCTTCACGGCCCAGAAGTCAACTATGCTAGGGAGAGAACCAGGCCCCATGTACACGATAAGGCCAAGGAAAACCAAGAGATCCTCTTCTGACATGTAGAAGTTTGCTGCCTACAACCTTCTATCTTGAGTACAGGTTGGATTGATACACAATGTGTTCCCTCAATTCAGCTGTGAAGAAACTGGGAGAAATATTCATATGGTTCCCTCAAATAGTCAGGCTTCTGATGAATGAAGTTGGGCAGGGCACGGATATCATGTATTCCTTCTTCCATTCATCACACGAGACCTCTTAGGATTAGGCTCAGCTTCCTCTTCCATAGGCATCGCTTGAGGGACAACAACATTGACCTTGCGAGCTGAAACAAGAATAAAGTAACATTAGTCAAACAGTAAATGTGTTTGTGTGGCATGTGTGTGTGCATGTGTATGTCAAGTGAGTATGCGTGTGTGTGTGCATGTGTGTGCACGTGTATGTGGTGAGTATGCAAGTAAACAAATAAGTTTTAAAAATACCATTGTTTACAAACCATTTAAAGGGCAACAAATTTAAATCCCATTATAACAACGAGACTTTTAAATACATGTTTACAACACTTTTCTCTCTCTCTCTCTCTCTCTCTCTCTCTCTCTCTCTCTCTCTCTCTCTCTCTCTCTCTCTAAGGATGTCTCAAACTAACCTCTAGAGTTAGGAGGGTCAAAGCAATCGTCCTGAGTAAGGCCTTCGTCAAAAACATAGGTAGGGTCGTCATCATCACTGTCAAGGGCTCACGTCGACATCACTTCCTTCAGCGTCATCAGGGGCTACCCATGGTACACGTTCCTGAGTCTCCAATGCAGCATTGCATTGCCCATAAAACATACTGCTTTGAAACTGCAAAAATAAAAAAAAAACAATTTTAAAATCATGTAATGAAAAAAAATATGTAACTTTCCCTAAACAAAACCTATCATTCAATCCCTTATAAGGTAATAATTTATATGCACATGAGCCTAACATATAAAAAGCATCACTATTATATCTAGAAATATTGTTAAAATTATTCACAAATGTCTAAAACAAGCACTGAAAAAAAAATTTATTTGACGTCGTATTCTACTGGCCGTTGTAAACCGTTACGGTCCGACACATACCCGCATGGGATGGAGCATGGTCCGCCTAAGAACGACCGAAGTATCCCGCATGGGATCATACTTTTTTTTTTTTTTTTTTTTTAGTCACTACGACTCGTCAGTAACACTACAGCCCTTCAAAACCAACATCACAAGGTAAGCATATCACTAAGGCTTCACTACCCACAGTCACTGTGTACTTACCATGATTACGAAGTTTGGAGGGGGGGAAACTTGGAGATTACTGTGACACGTCTTGAGTGTTTCCCAACTTGCGCACGAGTGAGGTGTCTGTCGAAGGCCCCCCAGCTTTTGTGCAAGGGCCTGGCGGCTTCTGATGGTTGATTCGAAGAGCAGAGGAGTGTAGCTATGATGAGTTGCCAAAGTGTCAACTTTCATACAAGCTCAAACTTGTTCACCACGACTACCCAAATGTAGCTGTTTTAAAGATCCCAAACGGGATCTCTGGTCGTTAAAGGGTTAAAACTTAAATGATTAGGGAATTGTCCGAAACTAGTCTACGAATAATAGAGCAAAAGGACAATAATTGACATACTGTGGATAGAATGCCTTATCTTTCATTCCACAAAATAAGAAGACGAAGTGAAGCCCAGCTGCAGGTGGCACATTCCACTGCATTCGACTTGTAATTAAAGAGTTAATCAAACCTTTTTGATTAGAGATGATTTTACATGTTTCCGTCTCAAAAACATTCCATTTGATTAAGACGTTTGCCCAGAGGCGGACGGGATAAGAGAGAGAGAGGTGGGGGGGGGGGGGGGGGGGGGAGAGGGATAAAGAGAGAGAAAAAATGAGAGAGCAAAGAGAGAGAGAGAAAGAGAGAGAGAGAGCGAAAGTAGAGAGAGAGAGAGAGAGAGAAGCGACAAAGAGAGAGAAAAAGGAAAAAAGAGGGAGAGAGAGAGAGCGAAAGAGAGAGCAAAAAAAGAGAGAAAGAGAGAGGGATAAAGAGAGAGAGAAAAAAAGAGAGAAGAAAGAGAGAGAGAGAGAGAGAGAGAAAGAGAGAGCAAGAGGGAGAGAGAGAGAGAGAGAGAGAGAGAGAGAGAGAGAGAGAGAGAGAGACAGAGACAGAGACAGAGACAGACGAGAACGAACTCATTCCGCTTGGTTGCAATACTAATGTTTAATCTCATTATCGTGGGGAAACAGAAAAAAAAAATCCCACCCTTTACTACAGAGCAAATAATTTCAAGTTTCTCAAATGATCTCGAACAGTCTGAAACAACAGAATAAATGTTTTATCGGTTGAACGTTATTAAAGAATTACAGATCAAATCAGTGTATCAGGTTCTTGGGTTAAGAGATCTGAACGAAGATTAAATAATGCATACTGTCCAACCAGATTGCTTGCTGGTTTTCTTGAAGAAAAGAATGCCGTGGTTCGTTGACTGTAATAATAAAGAGCTGAATTGATTTGTAAGTTTTATATATATATATATATATATATATATATATATATATATATATATATATATATATACATACACACACACACAACACACACATCTATATATATATATATATAATATATATATATATATATATATATATATATATTATATATATAAAACAACCCTCATATGTGTCTGATTAAAACGCCTTGTCTCATTTCTCCTTAACTTTATTTTAATTGTGTCTGCATATGATTACAATTTACATCCTATGAAACATCTAGTTTATTTTTTCTAATTAGAATAGTTGTCTTCAGATTTGTTTTCATTGTAAGTATAAGCTTTTATGTTCAACGTTTTTTTTTATTCCAGTTCTGATTTTATGAGTGTGTATAAGTTATAAGCAACAGTGTTCTCTTCTCTCTCTCTCTCTCAAATGCGGATTCCACTTAGCGCTGAATAAAACTTCTATTTTTCTGGCCATTGAGTGAATTTACTCTATAATCTATGAACTTTAAAAAAACTCTTTGCATGAAAACAAAGGTAATAACAAAAATCCGTTCAAGATTATTCCAGCGAATAACTGAAAACGAATTTTGCAAAATACGAGAGAGCTAGATTTTTCAAAATAATTAGTGTAAACTATTTATTGTTATATCAGTAAAACAATGTAAAAACGTTCTATTTTTTCAATTATTATTTGATAAAGAATTCGGCCATGTAGAAAAATTCTAAACAAAATAGATTTTGACATCAAAGCACAGTTTCATGATGCCTTTATTTTGAAATACAGAAATATGTATAAATGTAAAATATACAGTTGGAACAAGATATAACACTAGAGAGAGAGAGAGAGAGAAGAGAGAGAGAGAGAGAGAGAGAGAGAGAGAGAGCGCCTTAGTTAACTCTCAGTCTGCCACTTTCTCAGTATCACTTAAATTTGTCTAACATTCATATAATTTGGAAGAAACAAGTTTCATTTATAATTGGGATGATTTTACAAATTTCTTTTATTTTCAAAAGCAGTTTCCTGCTTAATGTAAAACACACAAACATTATGAGACATAACTATCAACAATTAATAGACAACTTGGCAATCTTAAAATTTTTTTTATTATTATTTATTTATTTTTTTTTTTGTCAATTCCCCTTCCAGTTTCTACGACTTGTGTCCTTGTCAGGCGAAGACGAAAATCTGGAAAAAAAAAAACGAATTTTCGCCTCAAAAACAAGGTTGCATTTTGAAGTAACTTCTCAGAAAACTTAGTCTATATTCATGGCGATACGTTTCTAGCCACAATCTCGGAAAATGCTGTTATTTTTAATTTTTTGCACTGGTAGCCTCTCCTTTCTCGGTCTTCAATGGCAAAAGGGCATTTGATATGCAAAGGGTTCTCGAATCTGTGCTGGACACACGGTCAGCCAGACAGACAAACAGACAGACGACTCAGTAACTATGAACTTTCTCATATGAGAGGGGCAAATGTAACAAATTCGAGAGAGAGAGAGAGAGAGAGAGAGAGAGAGAGAGAGAGAGAGAGAGAGAGAGAGAGAGAGAACCAAACCACTGACTTTCTCTATGAAAGGTACGCCTATACCTTGAAATTCCAGTGAGAGAGAAGAGTAGGACGAGAGAGAGAGAGAGGAGAGAATGTAGAGAGAGAGAGAGAGAGAAACCAAACCAACCCTGACTTTCTCTTAAGAAAGGTACGCTTATAAACTTGAAATTTCAGCGTGTGAAGAGAGAGAGAGAGAGAGAGAGAGAGAGAGAAAGAAAATAGCTATTGACTTGCTTATGAAAGGAACAACAATAGAGAGAGAGAGAGAGAGAGAGAGAGAGAGAGAGGTGAGACGAGACAGAGAGAGAGAGAGAGAGCCCAAATGAGAGAGAGCGAGTAAGCTATTGACTTCCTTTTATGAAAGGTCCAACTATACCTTGAAATTAGAGAGAGAGAGAGAGAGAGAGAGAGAGAGAGAGAGAGAGAAACAACTACTGACTTTCTCTTATGAAATCCCAGAAAAAGCAAAATGATCAGGAAATAGGACTCCACCACGAAACAGGGCAAAAGTGCAGCAAATAAAACCAGAGATCTAACACACCCCCTGGGGGTGCCAGAAGCTTAACGTAGTCAAATTACCTGCCATTTGTCACTTCACAGAAACAAAATATTTCAGGACGTCATGATATTGTTTTTATCAACTGCGGACAATAATTATTGGTCAATAATAAACAGACATCCCATGACTGATTATACCTGCATAACTCCAAGTTTTCCCCCTTTTTTATTTAATTTTTACAATTTTTGTTTCAGTAATAAAAAGACATCCTATGACAGAATTTGCCTGTAAAACTCTTAAGTTTTTCCCCACCCCGGTTTTTTTTATTTTTTTTTAATAGTCCTGTTTTTATTATTTTTATTATAACGTTTTTGTTTTCTTTTTTACCTGAGAGTTAAATCCTCTTACATGACGTTCTTTTTTTCTTTTTTTGTAAAGTCATATTTTTCTTTATTATTATTATTTATAACTTATTTTGTATACAAAACAACTATATACCTGAGCGTGAAATCCTCGTACATGACGTCTCAGGACCTGGTGAAGGAACCACCTGCCTATAATGATTTAAGTCTCGAGAGCAACTTATGTCCTTCCCTAAAAATAAATAAATAAATAAATAAATAAATAAATAAATAAATAAATAAATAAATAAATAAATAAATAAATAAATAAATAAATAAATAAATAAATAAATAAATAAATAAATAGTTCAAGTTAAAATTTTCTGGTCTCAGTAGTTTTCCCTAAGATTATTACACGCCGAATTATAAAAAAGGATATACAGAGTAGAACCAGAAATAAATAAATACAAAAATCTGAAGTTAAAATATTCTGGTCTCAGTACTTTCCCTAAGACTATTACACGCGGAATTATAGATAGGATATACAGAGTAGAACCAGGCCTCGGGCTACGTTTAAGATAAAGTCATCATTTCTCGCCACTGAAGTAAGTAATTAAAATATAATAAAGCTTCATAGGCCATATCCCAGGCTAAAGATGAAGGTCAAACGTAGAAAACGTCACCTCTGTTACATTTGCGCAAGCCTCTTCTTCCAAGGGTTAGAAATCCAGGCAAAACAGCTGAGCAACGCAGCAAAAAAAAAAAAAAAATAATAATAATAATAAAAAACGCGACAAACGAACGGTAGACCTTTCAGTATCCAACGCCACATATGTATATTTTTTTCCCGTTAGCGTTTTTTTTTTCTTTTTTTTTCGTTACGCGTTGAATGCCTTCTCACATTTACCACCTGTTGCGGGGGGAGAAAGGGAGGGGGGCGAGAAGCACTTCATTTGATCACTTTTCTCGTGACGTTCCAGCAGAGAAAGAAAACGAGAAGTGAGAACGACGTTACTAGCAGGATAGAAAACGGGGAGTGAGAGAAAACAGGGAGTGAGAGGAAACGACAAGTGAGAGAAAACGACAAGTGAGACTAATAAGGAGTGAGAGAAAACCAGGAGTGAGAGGAGACTAGTAGTGAGAGAAAACGATGTTAATAGTAGGAGAGAAAAAGGGAGTGAGAGGAAACTGGGAGTGAGAGAAACACAAAGTGAGAGAAACAACACGCGAGAGAAAACAACAGTTGAGAGAAAACAAGGAGTGAAAGAAATAAGGATGGAGAGAAAAACAACAAGTAAGAGAGAGCTGACTCCAGATACTGAGGCCAGTCCACCATATGGTTAGTTTTTTCAAACCTTCACTCCCAAGAAGTTTTAAAAGCAAATTATTTATCACAGAGAAGTTATATCTGAAAACTTCCATCGACGACTTTTCGTAGCTTTTTCTTTTGTGTAAAAGTCTCTGTTTGGTTGATCTATGATCTATGTTACGTATCACGAAAAGGCATGATAGTTATCTATCTATCTATATGTATCTTTCTATATCTATCTATCTATAATAATTTATATATATATATCTATATATATATATATATATATATATATATATATATATATATATATATATATATATATATATATATATATATATAAATTTCAGTACAGGGGAAACGAAAGAATTCACGGTACACAAACAACAACATCAGCTTTTGGAATTTTGACATTTGGAATTTACTACAAAGGGAGAGGGAGGTACTATAAAAAAAAGGTTGATGTAACACTGTTAGAGCCTCCAGACAGAATGCAATTCCATCTTTTTTCCGTCCGGGAATCCTTCGCTTCAAAATGGAATGAAAGCGAAAGTGAAATTTTGCGCGTTGGGAGACAAACATACACATACACACACACACACTCACACGCACACGCTTAGTCAGAGCCTAGCGCGGAACTTCAAAGCAGGCTAGACGGGGATCAAGAGAAATACGTTAATACCATCTGTTTTACAGGACGTAAAAAAATGGACATATTATATATATATATATATATATATATATATAGATATATATATAGATATATAATATATATATATATATAGTATATATATGTATATATATATATATATATATATATATATATATATATATATATATATATATATATAAATCTGTGTGTGTCAAGACCATCCAATGAATATTAATAATAATGATATTGATAACAATAATAATAAGAACAAATACAATAAACGTCCCCATCTGCGGAGGCTATGGCACAGACCTAATTTGAAGAACATTAGTTATATGGCCACTACCCATATGATATCATTTATAATATAACCGCCACCCAAATAATATTAGTTCTATAATTACCACCCAAATCCAGCGGCAAAATGAGGTGACAAATCGAAAAAATAATTTAATAAAGATAAAAAAATAAAAAACTCAGGAAACAAATGCCGGAATGGAAAAGAGAGAAAACGAAACTAAATTACGAGAGAGAGAGAGAGAGAGAGAGAGAGAGAGAGAGAAGAGAGATGAGAGAGAGAGAGAGAGCAGAGGAAATTGAATCGCCGAATAAAACGACAACAGGAACAAAAAGTCAGGTGAAATATTTTGTCGTAACTCGTCTTGAATGTTTCCAAAAAGACGTTAAGTCCCCTGAACCTTATACCACGAGGTTGTGGTGGTTGGGAATCTCGTGACACGAAAATAGAAAATAAATAAAAAAAAAAGAATTTTTACAGCTGCGTCAATAAAAAGAAGACTACGTAAATCTCAAGAGCCACTAAGAGAGGAAAATAATAAAGAAGAATGAGTGCCAACTGTAAATTCTGGGACGATAGATGCCATTTGGAGGCATTTAAACTTTGGAGATGTCAGATTCTTGTGTCGTTTATTTTTTTTATATCAAATTGAATTTTACTTATTTTGATTTCGTGTTATACAACAGCATTATGTCATTTTCCTGTGAAAATAAAGAAGAATGAGTGCCAACTGTAAATTCTGGGACGATAGATGCCATTTGGAGGCATTTAAACTTTGGAGATGTCAGATTCTTGTGTCGTTTATTTATTTATCTTTTTATATAAACTCGAATGTTACCTATTTGATTTCGCGTTATACAACAGCTTTACGTATTGATACTGATAATTCGATGTTTATGAATAAATGAATATCAGGAAAATGATAGTTATATGACTACGTTTTTCTCTATAGTAAGTTCCTTTTTCGTTTTTAATGATCTTATATGATTATGTTATTTGTACTTGATGTTGTAATTTTCTATTTTGTATTATATCTATTTTGGGACAAATTTGTACTAATAGTTGACTACTTTGTATATTTTGTATTGTCTCAATTTGGACAAATTTGTACTAATAGTTTGTATATTTTTTCGTTAAAATGATTAACTAACTAACTACTTTTCCCTGCTATGTCTGTTCGTTTCAGTTTAAAATGAATATATCATACTCTTCGAACTACACTGATTCTGACTGGCTCTTTGGTATTATCTTTCAACGGAATAAATGAGAACTCAAATATATAAATCCTCTGTGAGATTATGCCAGGCAGTACTTCAATAAAATATTCGCTTGACGGCCAGAGAGGACATCCAAAGGGATTAATACAGTAATATCCTTTGAAGGATTACAGGTTATTATCAACTAAAAGTTCATGGTGTAATCCTCACGTATTTTCAGAACGATATTACACAAAAATTTTTTTTTTTCAGTATCTGAATGAACATTGTTAACAGATCGGCATATAGTTATAATAGATATATATATATATATATATATATATTTATATATATATAATATATATATATATATTATATATATATATATATATATAGGATATATATATAGATTCCCTACAGGTTTCCCGACGCGGGCGGGAGTATTTTAATTAACTGTTCTAGAACATCAGATGAAGGAGTAAAGGTATTATGGGGCAGGCCCTATCTCGCTCTCTCTCTCTTCTCTCTCTCTCTCTCTCTCTCTCTCTCTCTATCAAATGATACCTTCCCATCAAAGGTTTATCCCATCGTTGCAGTTAATTCGTTTTAGACCGGGTAGTTCGAGGAAAACTCACTGATATATTGCATATATATTCCAAAGTTTACTGGAATATTGTAATGCAAGAGAGAGAGAGAGAGAGAGAGAGAGAGAGAGAGAGAGAGAGAGAGAGAGAGAGAGAATAGATCAAGCCGCATCAATTTTACGTGATGAGACCATTCGTTTAGTTTCATTTTATGATGTAATACTGAGGACGAGAGAGAGAGAGAGAGAGAGAGAGAGAGAGAGAGAGAGAATACTCGTAGATCAGGCTGTATCAGTTTTACGTTATTCTACCATTTGTTTAGTTTCAGTTTAAGATGAATTACCGAGGACAAGATTAGTTTAAAGAAAAAAAAAATAATATTTTAACCACCGCATCAGATTCTTCGTAAAATAAATCTCGGAATAAATGAATTGAGTATTTCAACTCCCAGAACGGTTTTATAAAAGGACTCAATCGGGGTATCTCACGTTCCACAAAAGCAGGATTTCACATAGAAATGAATTGGGTGCGATCGGGTTCCATTTCCAAGATTGGAGAAGACGGTCGCCAAGTAAACCAGGCTTCTGAGAGAGAGAGAGAGAGAGAGAGAGAGAGAGAGAGAGAGAGAGAGAGAGAGATTTCAGGTTCTTGTCTACATCTAGACTCTAGACAGTATGGTAGGAATTTCGCGTTAAAATAGATTGTGAGAGGGGCGAGACAAAGAAGTTTACATTATTTCTGATTCCTCCATCTATGTAAACGAGTCTTTCAGTGCAAAAGAAGTCCTTGGAAACCTTCCAAAATTTATTGAAATTGTTACTGGGGTGACCAATGTAAGATTTATAGACAAACTTCGTAAAGGTGCAACTTCAGTCCTGGGATAAACAAGAGAGACAAGTTATGATAATGGAGATTTGATAATAACAAAGAATAAAATAGACAGTGGATGATAACAGAGGTAAAATCACGTGAATGAGGAAGTAAAGAGATTTTCCCAAAATAGATGAGATTCAAAACAGTCAGATATCATCAGCTTGATTTTGTAATCACTTCTGTTACCTTCTTGATTTGCTAAGGGTTAGAAATTCGATCACCAACGTTTAGTTAAATTACAAATCAAACAGGCATAGCTCCTCTGTGGCGTGGCTGGTATGGTTGTTGGACGTGCCATCTCGGTGGGCGCGAGTTCTATTCTCGGGCATTCCATTGAAGGGTGAGAGATGTGTATTTCTGGTGATCGAAGATCACTCTCGACGTGGTTCGTAAGTCACGTATAAAGCCGTTGGTCCCGTTGCTGAATAACAATTTTGGTT
>NC_061098.1:27276146-27303646 GCF_015104395.2 Macrobrachium nipponense | reverse complement strand
AATTCCGTCACTCTCTGTAATAAAAGCATAAGTATCAAAGAGCGGTTAGTTCCCGTTTCTTGATGAAGGGAAACAACAACATATGAGACGGATTGTATGAACGACAGACTGTGTGAGTTTCCATTGGCTCAGGAAACTCTCTCTCTCTCTCTCTCTCTCTCTCTCTCTCTCTCTCTCTGTGAATTACGAAAGCTTCTGGTTGCAATGGAGTTTTGAAACTTGAAAGAAGAGAGATAATTAAATAAGTGATTATATAAGAGAATAAATAAATAAGTTCAGTAGATAATAGACTACTATATTTCTTTACGTTCATTCATACCAAGCTGGCAATAACAGCTATTTTTTTTATTAAAGGAATTAGAAGCTTTTAAACTAAGAAATGTCCAAGCTGGCAATAACAGCAACTTTTTTTTTTTTTATTAAAGGAATTAGAATGTTTTAAACTAATAAGAAAATTGTCCACGGTAGCGATAACAGCTATTTTTCATTAAAGGAATTAGAAGCTTTCAAATTAAAATAAAGCGTCAAGCAGTAATAACATCTATTTTTTTTATTAAACGAATTAATTCCTTAAGACTAAAGAGCTTCTGACTGTAGCCACATTCTCAATATGCTCTCACAGGTGGATGATATAAAATATGACAATAGATTTCCTTCCTCTCTCTTTTCCCGCAGGTGGGTAGTGCCGTCAGTGCACCTCACGTTCCACACTGTAGGCAGGCTTACTTAAGGCTCTTCACAGCGTTCCCTAGGGCCCCCAGCTTCACCTCTTTCATTCCTTTAACTGTTCCTCCAGTCGTATCGCTTTCCTGCCATCTGACTTCCACCCTCTCTAACAATTGTGTCTTTTTGCAATTAGGAGGTTGTCCTCCTGATTTACACCTTTCAGACCTTACTGTCAATTTTGAACGCTGAATGACGTCGTAGGTGCCAGCACTTGGCCTTTCTCCTAAATTCTGTATTCCTTCGTCTAGCCTCTCTCTTCTCCTCATAAATACTGTAGCTCTTTTAGCGCTGTGATAGTCGCCGACAAGGTTTGAAATACTTCGATAATTGTTGTGATATTTGCAAAGTTAAATACTTCGATAATTGCTGTGATATTTGCAAGGTTAAATACCTCGATAATTGCTGTGATAGTCGCTGACAAGGTTAAATACCTCGATAATGGCGCGAGGAGGGTGCAAAAATCACCCCTTTTCTGTATTTTCCTTTTCTCGCCTCCCCCTTCCATCCATCTATCCTTTTTGGTCGGTTAGCGTCCCTTCTCTCTCTCCCCCTCTTTCAGTTGCTGTACTTTCACATTCTCTTTTATTTTCCATTGCCTTGTGAGTTTTAACGGTTGTTTTTCATGGTCTCTTTTATTCGTGATGATGATATTTTGTTTCTTTTATTTTTTTTATTTTTTTTTTTTTTTAAGGAGGGGGACCTGTGTTCTTAACCAGTCATGCTGAAGTTAATAGTTGTTTTGGCTGAAGTTTATGAATTTTCTTATCAGAATCCTATTGGCGAACTTCCCCGAAGTTCATAGTTTTTGTTAATATCCAAGCTATGCAAGATTTCTATAACCACTTGTCTGTGCTAGAGTATATTGATAAGATTGCTTGCACGCATTTCGTGTAAGCTGGAGGTCGGACCGTGCCTTGCTTTTATAACAATTCCTCCATCCTGTTTCGTTCGCTTTCAACAGTTTTCAGGACGTTTCGTCCCTTCTTGCCATCGTATTAATGCGTTCTATCCCTCTGTTTTGATACAACGATTCCTCACTAGTTTAAAAAAAAAAATCATGATAGTAAGATTTCGATGTTTTTTTATTCCCTTAGCTTTGGGAGATGTTACATATTTTTTTATTATTTTTTCTTTTTCGAACTGCAACATTTCTTCGTATCTACTTCTCTGTATCTTTTTTGGTAGAGGTAAATATCCAGAGAAAAAGGATTATCCTCCGTCACGTCGCGAAATGATTTTACCCAGCATCTGAAGAAATCTGCAATAATACCCTAAATGCTTCTAAAAGTCATTTCATGAGCAGACCTCCTGACCTTCTTACTATAGGCTTTCCGCTCCAGAATTTTGAAGTCTCTCTTTTGAAATTGATTTCAAAGGTGGGGTGGGCTGGAATCTTGAAAAAAAAAAAAAAACAAAAAAAAAAAAAAAAAAACTGAGAAAAAACGAAAGAGCAAATATGCCGACTTTGTGAGCGCGATCATTTTTGTTGTTCTCTTGGTATTTTCTGCCCCCGAATGTCACAGAGAACCAATAAACCCTCCCCAGATCCAGTAGGTACGTCGAGGTACAAAAAAAGATATAAATAAATAAATAAATAAATAAATAAAACACCCTTTGTTGGAACTGTTTCTTAACAGATAAAAATTGTCCTTGGAGCGAGATGAAGTGGTTGTGTTTGTAATTATATATATATATATATATATATATATATATATATATATATATATATATATATATATATATATATATATATATATATATATATATATATATATGTATGTATGTATGTATACATACTTTTTTTTTTTTTTTAGATTTTTTCCTCTTTTTGTTGCTGTTCTTGTTTCAAATTCGTTATAAAAACCGCATTAAAGAAGGACAAAAAAAAGAAACTGAAAAAGCTTAGAAGATAATTGAATTTTATATTTGCTATTTATATATATTATATATATTGTATATATATATATATATATATATATATATATATATATATATATATATATTATATATATATATTTAAATTCAAATTAAATATATCTTAAGATTTTTTCAGTTTGATTTTTTGTCCTTTTTTAAGGCGGTTTTTTATCATGATTTTTTGAAACAAAGAAAACAGCCAAAAAGAAGAAGGAAAAACTCTCAAAAAACATTATGCATCATACGTAGTTATCATTTTGTCATGAGTAAAGTACAGTTGCTTCTATTTTATTTTATTTTCCTACTCTTTCCACTTAATTGGTCGGATTCGCCAAAATACGTCGTTAGCCTTTCGATGTTACTGTTGTATGTTTCCGGTACCGAATGAAAAGAAAGGGTTTATTTTGTGAATAACGTTTTATCGTACGGACTATGCCATTTTATTTCAGTTTTAGTCACAGAATATTGGTAGAGCAAAGAAAAAGATTGAGAAAACGTCCAATGAAATTCACCCAGAAAATCGATGTTTGAAATGTATACGGTAAATATCATGTGGGAAAGTGAAAATTAGTTTAGAAAATTGGCGATAAATATTTCCCAGGAATTGATGTTGAAATGTATAGGTTTAAAATCATGTGGGGGAAAAAAAATAGGAAACGACCTATAAGTTTTACCCAGAAATCGATGTTGAAATGTATAAGAAAATCATGTGGGAAAGTAAATTTTTTTTAGAAAATTGGCAATAAATTTTACCAAGGAATCGATGCTGAAATGTATTGGGAAAATTATGTGGCGGAAATAAAAAAAGAAAAGAAAACGACCTATAAATTTTCACCCAGAAATCGATGTTGAAATGTATAGGTAAAATCATTGTGGGAAATGAAAAAATATTTGAGAAAATGGCGATAAATTTTTGATAGGTATCGATGTTGAAATGTATATGTAAAATCATGTGGGCAAAATGAACAATAATTGAGGAAACAGCCGATAATTTTACCAATAATTCGATGTTGAAATGTATGGGTAAAATCTTGTGTGGAATTTGAATGTCTCAATCTATTGATGTTTAAAAAAAACTGGTCGAATTATTATTGCTGCTTCATTATACCAACGCACATTTTCACAAGTTACGGAATCATATTTTAATATCGGATTTTTTTATTATTGGACATGACACACACACACACACACCCAGACGCTACATATCGACCGTTTTCTTTCATAGTAGGGGCTAGACATTTCAGAAAACAATCTCTTTTCAAAAGAATTCTGTATATCATTGCAGACGCTATGATGACCTTATTATCTCTTGGAGATAATATATCCTTTAAACAGTTTACATGTCTGTTAGGGAGTTTGTGAACGTAAGATTTAAATCAAAGGAATTTGAAATGCAAGAAGCATTACCTCTCAGTCCGGAGCCAATTTCACGAACCTATCTTGCCGAAGAAGAGTCGCACCCACCCCCTACTCCATTCATGTTTACGTAGGACTGTCTAAGAATTCTCTCGTTCTTATTACTTTTATTACGTAGTTTTTCTCTGGTCATCAGTCAAGTTTCATTTCTGATCGTAATGGGGGTCGCTCTTTAATCGAACATAAAGACTTTTTCGTGTGATTATGAAGAAATGTGAAATGTTATGTGTGGTGGAGGAACCGAGGCTACTTGTGTTTGCAATTCGCCGTGAGGTAAGTTGTTGGCTCTGCGCATTCTGTTACGGAACAGATAAACCCTTGCATGCTAGCAGATTTTCAAGTGGAATTTGCTTAATTAATTTATAGCTAGAAGTCTATCAGGAAATGATCCAAGGTTTAATGAGTTACAATTAGAGAAGTATTATGGATAGGCAAGCTTATCTTTGAATGAGACGAAAGGGAGGGCCAGTCAATAATGTCCAAATTCAAAATGTAGGTATGTACTTGATTTAACGTGATGCTCATGTAGGCCTATAGGCCTAATCAAGTTTGATGCTTTGGTTGTTGCTAGAAGGGGTTGTAGGGGAACAACGTTTTTTTCAAAGCGAATCGTAAATCAGCTGAAATTATAGGATGAATTTTATTGCCAAAAACACATGAAACCACATGTGTGTCCGACTGCCTTACCTAATTTTTTGTGCATTTTAATATTCTGTTCGGTATTTCTACAGAAGCAATCCGCGATGGCCTAGAACTATGGCAATAATTGACGTTTTCCTATGTTTTATTTTACCCACTGAACAAGAATTTAAAGTAATATTTATTCGGACGACTGTGAATTAACCCCCAAGGGCCAGTACTAAACTAAACACGGCGACTCGACCGGAAGAACACCAAAAACCAATATGGCGGTGATACCAAAACAACAACAAACAAAGTAGGAGAGACTACATATCCAACCACGACGATCGATTTATGTGTGCTGTCAGTAAGGCAGTGGCGGAACAGCGCTTCGCGGACTTATCCGACATATTTTAAAGATTCTTGGCAAGCACGGCATGTACAATGGCAAGAGGTAATGTTGCGCTGCGCGCGCTAGCCACAGGGGTTACAGTAAGGCTACTTACTGTGGCGGATCACACCTAAAGGCGTTCCTATTGTAGTCGATCCGACAAATAGCTCCACAACACTTGCAGTTTTTTTTGCTTTCGGAAGTTAAAAAATTATGTCTTTGAGCATATCAATCACAACTTCTTTACCACCACTAGACATATATAATGATAAAATTCACCATAACCCACGTTGCACCGCAAACAATTGGTAGGAAATCGAACGGTCTCTGTCAAAATTAATGCCAGAAGGGCCATAGCTACAGGAAGAAACAAAAAAAATGCCAGTTTTTGCTTCATTATTCAAGTATTCAGTCAAATGCTAGTGAAACTTAGTTTTCGACTAAAGTCGTTCGTAATTGGTTATGAAACCGATGACGTCATAAGATGTCACACCTCTCAGCCAATAATGAGTAACTGGAACTGCTTTTGTTGCGTAAGAAAGTAAGATAGAGGGCTCATTAAAAGTAAACATTACCGTAGAGGAAACACCTCTCCCGACTTAGGAAAAAATTCGAGATAAAAACTTATCAAGCTCATTTAATTCCCTCCCGTTCAATCTCTCATATAATGACTATACTTTTTATATTGCTTTTACACATGCTCTTTCCATGTAGGGGATTATTTATTTTAATATCCAGTGCGGAGTGCTGAAGTATTACCTTTAGTACTGGCCCCTCTGGGGGTTAATTACAGTCTTCCGAATAAATATTACTTAAAATTCTGTTCAGTAGATAAAACTGCATAGAAAAAACCGCACTGCAATATTCTTGGCCGCACCGCGGATAGGTACCCTAGATCTACCTTATGGGTGATGCAAACTCTTCTATTTTGTGACCACTACATCTGTACGCCTACCTAAGCAAGTATGGGACAACCGTGGGATACTGTGTTTGTAGGAGTAAACAAAACAAGTGCATTTAGTTGTATAAAATATGCAAAGATTTTATACATGTGTTTAATCTTTAAGAGCTAGAGAAACATGTTTCCAATTTAACACCCGGACCCAACATTCTACTTAGAAACCGTTTCAAGACGACCTCGAAGTTTGCTGAAACCAGTGGGTGTAGTAATTCCTGGAATGCAGCCCAACCTAACTTAGGATGCTGCATCCTGATCCACTTAAGTCCTTGCAAGTGGGATGGTAGGCAAAGCACTTAAGGGGCCAATAATATGCTTGTTTCATTTCCAGCCCAGTGGAAATGAAGGACGACTAATCCTTCTTCTTTATGTGTCTTCTGTTAGCCCTATTTATTGTCTTGGATCTCTAGGTTCAAAAAGAAGATTTTTAGATTTTTCCCTAGTATTTCCCAGAGAAAACGTAGGAATAACTACAACACTGTCGTCATATACTTAAGGTAACGCAATGAAGTCCAAAGTATTTTCAAATTGGTAACGAAATGCAGGTGCAAAACTGTAATGTTGCTTATAGTTTTTTAAATGGTTTTGGCGAATTAACATCCGTTTCACTGGGAATGGGGCGTGGCTATCTCATTGAATTCCTATGCATCTAACAAAAATAATGGATGATCTTAGCAGCAGCAAACAGGATTTGGTAATAGGAAAGCTAAAATTAGCAAGGACTGAAATCCTACGTGATTGAGACAGACGTTACAGCAAAGCCTAACCTTGGGTATCAAGCACTACTCTGCCCTAATGGTTACGTAAATCCTAGAGTATTAATAATCAGTTATGTAACTTGCTTATTTGTCATTCTTTAAATTGATATCCCATGGAGAATCGGTCAGCTTTGCTTTCTCTCCCCCCACCCTCCTCCCTCCCAACTTACTCAAGGGCTATCATTATCATCATCAGAATTAATACCTAGGTCCGTGGTTTCCGAAAATGGTACCCCATTATTCTGTGGACTTTTACTCTGTTCCTGCTCATTCTGAAATTGGTGAAAATTATCATTTTTTCCAATAGTTTTTACGTTATTGTGAGAAATTTATTGTTCATTTCCTTACAAAATACTTGTTCACCACTACAAGGTATAATTCTTGCAACTTACAAATATCACAGTAACTATGTATACCTTTGAGATAAGTTTGGTATAAAAGAAACATGTCTTGGAATTGACTGACAAAATCATTAAGTCTGGTCGTAAATTGGGAAATCCTGCACACTACAGTATGCAAGATAGGTTTGATAGGTCCCCATCTTGGTCCTCCCAAATGGTTAGGTACAGAGATAGGGGGAAACCCATAAAACTAAAGGTTTGCAATATCAGCGGTGGTCAGCAATGTATGAAACACGAGGTAAATAATCTAAATAGCATATGGTTCATGTGTTTGGTGAAAAATTATTTTTATTAATTATATCCCTGCAGCGATACATCTTGACTTAGCCTAACCTACAGTACAGCTTCTCACTTGTCCCAGTGTTTGACCTTTGGGCTAAACTCTATATTCTATTCCATTCTCAGTTGACACTTAAACCATTCCTTTAAAACTCCATATTCCAATCCATTCTCATCTGACACTTAAACCATTCATTTAAAACTATATATTCCATTCCATTATCATCTGACTCTTAAACCATTAATTTAAAACTCTATTTTGTCATGAAACTTACCTGTCAGATATATATATAGCTGTATTCTCTGAAGTCCGACAGAATTTCTAAAACTTACGACACACGTAGTGGGAGTTAGGGTGGTTAGTACCCATTCCCGCCGCTGGGAGGCGGGTATCAGGAACATTCCCATTTTCTATCAGATTTCTTCTGTCGCCGGTGTCGTAAACACCTGTTTTACACACCTCCGTCTCAGGATTTTGGAAAACTTATCATATTGCTTGAGTATCCTCTTGACTTTTTGGTTTTTGATTGGATCGATAGCTTGGCATACATGATTTGGACTGTTTTTTGATTTTGGCTTAGATTTTTCCCTTAAAAATGTCTGGATGTAGTTCTGCTAGCGCCAGGGTGTGCTCGAAGTGGAATGCAAGGTTAGGCTTCCAAAGCCTTGGTTGATCCTCACATGTTGTGTGAAAAGGGTGTAGGGGGCAAGAGTGTAGATTTGATTTGCGCTGTAATGAGTGTGAAAGCTTAGATGATTTGCAATGGAAGACGTATGAATCCTACGTTAAGAAGTTAGAACGTGATAGGATTAGGAGGTCTTCCTCCAGGAGTAAGTCGGTAGCAGACAGGGTATTAATGTATCCCCTTCTACCCTCCTTTAGAATTTGTGTTTCCTAACCCTGTATGTGTGCCTTCGGGCCCTCAAGTGGTGTCTGCAGAGGGTAATGCCCTTTCGCTTATTCTAGATTCATTGAAGACGCTTGAATCTAAAGTGCTTGCCCTTGAAAACAGGCAAAATAAGTGCAGTGATAGTGCCCCTAGTGAAGTGGAGGGGTGGGGGCGTCAGATCGGCCCTATAGCGCCTCTAGGCTGGGACCATCTGCCGGACTCCCAGGACTCAGGGAGAGGGCATGTCGAAGGCCGAAGGAGGGTTACGGGGAACCCCCACCGATCTGGCGTCCCTTCAGCAGTTCCTGTGGACGCTTCCCAGGCTGCTAAGGAGCGTGCTCGAGCACAGTATCCTTAAGGATTGTTTCTCGTCTTCCGACGCGTCCTCCCCGCGCAAGGGGTGGGAATCTCGATCGGATTCGCGACCTCTGAAGAGGACTCTTCAAGAGTTGGACGCTTCACGTCATGCTATGTCTGAGTGGCATTCTTCTCCGGAAAGCGTAGTATAGGACGTCATCCGACGATGACGCCCTCGAGCGCCCCAGTCGCTCTAGAGCCAAGGCTGTTCCTGGGAGAAGGAAGAAGGCGTCCCCTCGCCCTCTCCTTCTCGCAAGCGCAGCTCGTCTCCGCGTAAGGAGACATCTCAGACGGAGATCATCATTGCGATGCAGCGGCAACTGGACGCTTTACTGAAACAGAAGGAGACGGTCCCGCGTCGAAGGAAAGACGATAGACTGCCTGTCAAGAGATCTAAGCAGTCTTCTCCAATGGCTCCTTTTTCGTCCCCGTCTTCTGATATTTCGCCCTCTAGACGTCGTTTTGCTCCCCAGGGTTCATCTAGAGGTGACGTTAGACGCCAAGTTAGAGAGAGTTCTCTGCATGCTCCTCTCCCTTCCCGTAGAGAGAACGCTCGGCGTTCCGACTTCGACGCTTCTGCTGACGACGATTTGCGTTCTGCACCTCTTCGACATGACAGTGTTGACGCTCAACGTTATGTTAGTCGGGCAGTGGATCAAGTTTCTTCGCTGGACGTTCGGAAGGACGCTTCGCGGGACGGTAGAAGAGTCTCTTTGATGGACGCTCCGTTGGACGCTTCGCTGGACGCGAATTTGGACGCTGATTTGGACGCTCGAGAGAACGCTACATTGGACGCTCAGATGGACGCTCGTAGACGTTCTAGTAAGACCTCTGTGGACGCGAATGTGGAAGTTCGCTGTCACTCGGATGTGGTTCCCGAGACTTTGGCACGCTCGCCTCTAAAAGTGACTCCTGATCCTGTTACTGTTAAGGATCCGTTACCCTCGTCTTCTTTTCATCGTTCAGATAGGAGACTTGGAGCTAAAGGACTTCTGCCTCTGCCTTCGGACTTGCTCTCGGGTAGGGAAGAAGGAGAACTTAGCGGTTCTTCGGAGGATGTTGACGATGATCAACCTGCTACGTCTGCTCGTCAGATTATCAAGTGTTGGCAACGACTACTTCGTGATTCGTTTGGCGATACTTTTCAGCCAGCTGCTCCTCCTTCTCCTCCTTCTCAGTTTTCGTCGTCGAAGACAAGTAAGTCTCCAGGTTTCGTGAAGATGAGGGACGTCGTTATCTACGAAAAGAGCTTTCCGGAAGGTAAAACGCATGGATGGAGTCTAGGAAAGCAAAAGGAAGAACTACTTTCGCCCTGCCTCCGTCTAGACTTAGCGGTAAGGCAGGGATGTGGTATGAGACAGGCGAGGAATTAGGATTGAAGGTTCCTACGTCGGCTCAGGTGATTTCGCCAGTGTGGTGGATGCCTCAAGGACGGTCCTTTTAGCATCGGCTAGGTTTCTTGGACGACTTCCGAACTGGACCATCTTTTGAAGGGACTATTTAGGTCCTTAGAAGTTTCAACTTTTTAGACTGGTGTCTTTGGAGCCTTAGACACCAATCTCGTAAGCCAGACTCGATCAGCTTGGGGGAGCTGTCCAGTGTATTGTCATGCATGGACAAGGCCGTCAGGGATGGCTCAGAGGAGTTAGCCTCTCATTTTTCAGCAGGGGTTCTTCAAGAAAAGGTCGCTTTATTGCAACTTCACGGCTAAGTCTGTCTCTCCGCTCAGAGGACAGAACTTTTGTATGCTCCCTTCTCGAGTCATCTCTTCCCCCAAGCTATGGTGAAGGATCTGGCAGTGAGTCTGCAGGAGAAAGCCACACAAGACCTGTTGGCTCAGTCTTCGAGACGTCCGGCTGGCCCTTCAACGTCGTCTGGAACGCAACAGTTAGAAAGAAGAAGCCCTTTCGTGGAGGGACTTCCGCTAGATCGTCTCCTCGAGGAAGAAGCCTTCCTAGAGGTAGAGCCCCTTCCAAGTCTAGGGGTAAGAATGAGAGATCGTGCCTTCAGTCACCGGTAGGAGCCAGGCTGCAGTTGTTTGTAGAAGCCTGGAGAGTAAGAGAGGCAGACACCTGGTCTCTCGACGTCTTAGAGAAGGGTTACAAGATCCCTTTCATAAAGCCGCCCCCGTTGACTTCCACTCCCAGGGACTTGTCCCCATCGTATCCGCTAACAAAGCGAAAGATTCTTTTCGACCTGCTCGAGCAGATGCTCGAGAAAAGAGCAGTGGAACAGGTTTTAGACCTGGCAACGCCAGGATTTTACAACAGATTGTTTCTTGTACCGAAACAATCGGGAGGGTGGCGGCCCGTCTTGGATGTAAGTCGTCTAAACCTCTTTATAGAGAAGCGAGGTTCAAGATGGAGACACCTCATCAGTTCTGGGGGCCTTAAGACCTGGAGATTGGATGGTATCACTCGACCTCCAGGACGCATACTTTCACGTCCCGATACATCCCCAATCGATGAAGTACCTCCGGTTCGTATTGAAAGGGAAGGTCTTTCAATTCAGGGCTCTTTGTTTCGGACTGAGTAGGCTGGCCCCTTTTATCTTCACCATCTTAATGAAGAACGTGGCGAGGTGGCTCCATCTTTCCAACATCAGAATCTCGCTCTATCAGACGACTGGCTCATACGAGCCTCCTCGCAGACCGGTGCCTGAAGGATTTGAAGACGACTCTGTCTTTAGCTGCATCCCTGGGACTTCTGGTGACTTCGAGAAGTCACATCTGACCCCAACACAGTCCATCGTGTATCTGGGGATTCAGATGGATTCAGTGGCTTTTCGGGCTTTTCCGTCCCAGGAACGTCAGCAACAAGGCATGAGAAAAAGTGTCAGCCTTTCTAGGGAAAGATTCATGCTCGGTGGTGAATGGATGAGTCTGCTGGGGACCATTTCCTCGCTGGAGAAGTTTGTTTCCCTGGGGAGGCTACACCTCCGACCTCTTCAGTTTCTTTCTGTCGGACAGCTGGACAGAAAAGGACAACTTCGACATGAAGTTAAAAATCTCGGAAGAGGTGAAGAACCATCTAAAGATGGTGGCTCGATCCGTGGAAGCTGTCAGAGGGCGTATCCCTCAAGCTTCAGAAACCCCCGACCTAGTGTTGTTCTCCGACGCGTCATCCACAGGGTGGGGAGCAACTCTAGGGGGGGTGGAAGTGTCAGGTACCTGGAGAGGGGAACAGGTAACCTGGCATATCAACTTCAAAGAGCTGGCAGCGGTTCAATTACGCTCCAGTTCTTCCAGTACAAAGTCTCACCCGTCGAGTGGTTCAGATCAACTCGGACAACACCACAGCCCCGGCATACTTGAAGAAACAAGGAGGAACACACTCTGCTCCCTGTTTTCTCTAGCAAAAGAGATCCTGCTTTGTTGGGCGAAGGAGAGAGAAGTCACAATATTGACAAGATTCATTGCCGGAGTCGAGAACGTCCGGGCAGATCTCCTCAGTCGACAAGGACAGTTATTGCCGACAGAGTGGACTCTCAATCAAGAAGTATGCCAGGAACTGTGGGGTCTTTGGGGATGCCCCTTAGTGGACATCTTCGCAACATCAAGGACGGCGAGACTTCCTCTGTATTGCTCCCCGGTTCTCGATCCGGGAGCAGTAGCAGTAGAGCGCCCTTCTATGGGATTGGACGGGCCTGGATCTCTACGCTTTTCCCCCCTTCAAGATCCTGGGGAGGTGATGATGAAAATTTGCAGCATCGGAGGGGACGAGGTTGACCTTAATCGCCCCCGCTTTTGCCCGCAGCGATCTGGTTCACAGAGGTGATGTTCTACCTAGTGGATTATCCGAGATCTCTTCCGTTAAGGAGAGATCTACTCAAACAGCCCCACTTCGAGAGGTACACAAAAACCTCTCCGCTCTGAGTCTGACTGCGTTCAGACTATCCAAAACCAAAAGTTGGCCCAGAGCGAGAGGTTTTTCGAAATCAGTGGCTAAAGCTATAGCCACCGCGAGGAGACCATCATCAATCGCGGTTTACCAATCGAAGTGGGCAGCCTTTAGAAGTTGGTGTAAGAGAAAAGGAGTTTCCTCTACCACTACCTCTGTGAGCCAGATCGCCGACTTCTTGCTTTATCTGAAACAAGATCTAAAGTTGGCAGTGTCACTATTAAAGGCTACAGAAGCGTTCTATCTGTAGTCTTTCGCCATAGAGGTCTTGACCTCGCTAACAATAAGGATCTCCATGATCTATTGAGATCTTTCGAGACGACCAAGGTACCACTACCGAAGCTACCTTCGTGGAACCTGGATGTATCCTAAATATTTGATGTCAAAGCGTTTTGAACCTTCTTTTCTCTTCTGTCTCTACGAGATTTGACGAAGAAAACTGTATTCCTAACTGCTCTGCGACGGCGAAGAGAGTTAGCGAAATACAGGCTATCAGCAAACACGTCGGTTTGGCAAAGGGCATAATGCAGTCTGCTCTTTGAATATGTCGTTTCTGGCCAAAACGAAAACCCTTCCAATCCGTGCCTAGAACATTCGAGATCAAGGGTATGGCAGAGATCATTGGTCAAGAGCCAGAAGAGTCCTGTGTCCTGTTAAGGGCTCTTAGAGAGTATATTCGTAGAACGAAGGATTGCCGAGAGGTTCTGCAGAGAACTTATGGTGTTCGGTCAAGAGACCAAACATGCCCATGTCCAAGAATGCACTGGCATTCTTTTTAAGAAACACCATTAAGAGGCGCACTCTTCTTGCAAAGACAGTGACTTGAAGATACTTAAAGTTAACGCGCACGAAGTAAGGGCTATTTCGACCTCAATAGCCTTTCAGAAAAACATGGCTCTTAAAGACATTTTAAGTGCTACTTTTTGGAGGAGTAACTCAGTGTTCGCCTCTCACTACCTACGGGAGGTGAGAACGACCTATGAAAGCTGTTACTCTCTCGGACCATACGTCGCCGCAGACACTATTTTGGGGGCAGGAGGTAGCACTCATCCTTTCCCATAGAAAAGGGTAGGTGAGTTTTTAATATTTGTATGTTTATGGTTGTAGGGTCGGCTGCCGAGTACAGTCGTCCCTTCCTTTAGCCTTTGGTATATGGGAGTTTGTGTTAGCTAACTTAGGTGGTGGTTTTTTTGGCCTCGTTGCCCTCGGAAGTATGGTCATGGTCTAGTCACATTGTGGTCCCGTCCCCGTTGACAGATCATCTAGAGCGCACCAACTACATAGGTCACTACCTTGTTGGTAACTCTAGTGAAGCAGAAGCAGGCTTGGGTGACAGTAATCACGAAGTCAGCTATGCTAACAGGTAAGGAAACCAAGATGTCAATCATATACAATTTATATGTTTGTCTAAAATCCTTTTTTTTCTGTCTCTCCCACCGCCAAAGGTGGGATTCAGCTATATATATCTGACAGGTAAGTTTATGAACAAAATGATATTGTTAAGATACAATAAAGTTTGTTCATACTTACCTGGCAGATATATATAATTTTAGTAACCCACCCACCTCCCCTCAGGAGACAGTGGAGATAGAAATCTGATAGAAAATGGGAATGGTTCCTGATACCCGCCTCCCAGCGGCGGGAATGGGTACTAACCACCCTAACTCCCACTACGTGTGTCGTAAGTTTTAGAAATTCTGTCGACTTCAGAGATCCTACAGCATATATATATCTGCCAGGTAAGTATGAAACAAACTTTATTGTATCTTAACAATATCATATTCCATTCCATTCTCATCTGACACTTAAATAATTCATTTAAACATAGCTGAAAAATGGAAAAGTCTAGTAAGGGGTCTACTGGGATATAATATTACACTAACTACGATAGCCCAACCAAACAGGGACTTAGGGCTCTGGCCTTCTTGGCTGTGGGGAAGCTCGACTCCGTTCTTCCTTGGATCTGCCCACAGCCAAACTTATACTTACTGCTCAAAGTTAGCTTTTGTAGTTACTTTCAATATAGATGTCTGAACCTTTAGTTACCCATTCAGGACTGTAAATTGAACTTTTAGCTTCCATTTAGGACTTCAAATTAAACCCTTAGTTCCCAACTCAGGACTATAAATTGATCTGCAGTTTGCAAAAAAAATAAGTCATGACAGAGTGAATAACCTAACTGACAGAAACAAGCTAACAGAATCCTTCCATTCAGTCATGTACACGAATTTTATTTCTTACAGCTAAATTTTCTATATTTTTCGTGCATGAAATTATTGAAATACTTTTGAAAGCTGTTATAGAAAAATGAATTCAGTATGTTAACATAATTTGAAACCGATTTGAATTCTGAATTGCTTAAGCGTTTGAAAACTGTTATAAAAATGAATGCAAAATGTTAACATAATTTGAAAGCGATTTGAAGTCCGAATTCCATAAAAGTCAGTTATTATCTTAAATTTTATATTTCAGGAAGACCAAACTAAACTGTAGACAAGTTATTGCCATCATTTGGAGCTCTCGTGCCACTCGGAAGCAACCAGGTAAGAGGCTTTATTGGCCGTTGGCAGTCACTTATGAAAAGGGAATTTAAAGGTCTTACGAAGGTATACCGTACTTTACGCGGAATCCCATCCAACTTTTCTTGACAGTTCTGATTGCAGACTTTGTCCAGTTTTGTGTTTTCCCTTCTGATAAAATGTGAAAAGGAAAAACAATAAACCAAGTTAAGCCATTTTTGAATACATAGGTCCTCGGTAATTCATTATGTTTTTGCTTTGGCCTTGTGGTTTATGATTCTATAATTGCTTGGTTAGAAATTCCAGTTAGTAACTGAGCTTGCTTTCTCGTGATACCAAGGACAAATGCAAGTCCATTATGGCTTAACATAACTTAACATCTTAACGTAGTTTCAACGTTGTTGCCATCCCTAAGTGGCTATTAATGGAGGACGCAGTCTTACGTACTGACGAATTGAGTTTGCCTTCCAGTGTAGTGCTGACGTTGTTGTAGAAATTGTAAAGTAACTGCATACCCTACCCAGGCACTGCATACTCTGATCGCAGATAGTTCAACATTCTTCTTTATGGATCTGTTGGTATTCCGTTCATTCGTTGTCTTTCGTGCCTCATTTCACGTGGATGTGTGAGTTCCTCTTGAACACACCCATCGTATTGGCTTTCTCTTGAGTGAAGTCTTGATATGGATATAATCATATAAATAAATGTAATGTTGTTCTGTACGCCAAGTTTTTTTTAATTATTAATGTCTGTTGTATAACATGTTGAAATTCGCAAAATTTTCTGTTACTCTATTAGTAATACTTTACCAAGATATTTTGATATGTTCATCGAGATCATTTGAGAAAGTTACTGAGGAAATTTAACAAATATACGAAGACAATTTTGTAAGTTTACGCCGAATAATTTAAGAAGTTTTTCCTAGAATTAATTTGAGAAATTTACCGAGATAATTTGAGAAATTTTACAGATGTAATTTAAGAATTGAAAGAGATAATTTGAGAAATTGACGAAAGATTGAGAAATTTACCGAGATCATATATGAAGTTTACTGAGATGATTTAAGAAGTTTACCTAGTTAATTTGAGAAACTTACCAGATAATTTGAGAAAGTTACAGAGATAATTTCAGATATTCACCGAGATAATTTAAGAAATGTACCGAGATTGAGAAATTTACCGAGATAATTTAAGACATTTACAGATATCATTTTACAAATGTCCCGAGATAATCTGAAAATTCACCGTATAATTTTATTATTTCTAAATTCACCGAGAATAATTTGAATAAAAATCACCGAGATAATTTCATTGATTCACCGAGATAAATTTAAAAAAAAACACCGAGATAATTTGAAATTTGCTTAAATTAACCGAGATAATTCGAGACACCAAAGTATTTTAGTTAAATTTGCCGAGATAATCCGAGAAATGACCGTCTCTTGTTTATGTTTTGTGGTTCACCTCCGGAGGCTGGTACTAAACCCGTCTCCTAGCGGAGCTCCCAGGTAGAACGACTTATATAATAACTTTTGTGTCGTCGCTTGTGGTATACCACTCCCGAGCCGGTGATGAGATATGGCCTCCGTTAAAACCGAAGGTTTATAGATATGACAGAGGTAAACGTCGGGAATGGTGAAGAGAAGGAACAGAAAATAAACATTTGTTTACCCGTCTCTGTTGTAAGTGTATTTGACTGTTAAAATTTTTTTTAAAAATTCTTAACCTTACCAAACCTGGTTAAACTTGTAAAGTTAACTCTTTGAGTAATGAATTTCAGTTCGCGCATAATTGTGTAATATTTTATCGCTTACTCTGGGAGTAAGCCTACAACTACTTTTGTTGTTGTTATTGTTGTTGCTGTTCTTGTGGCGGGGGGCGGGTAGGAAAGGTCTGTGGAGAGCCTACAAATGTCTGAAAAGGTGTTTCGCGTAAAGTTAAAGATACAGGAATTTCAGGATGGGATATTTTACGATTTAACTATTAGAATGATAATGTAAAGAAAATAAACAATGTGCTTGTTAAACAGTACAGCACTTGTTAATGTATATCCATATGCATTAGTGGAGTGGTAAATATATACAATTGATATGAGTCGAGAATGAGAGGATTTAGGGAAAAGATGCTTTTGATAGTCTAGTACTTCAAGAATGCGCAATCCAGGCACCGACCCTTTAGCTTACGGATAACTGTGGTTAATCAATTAAAACAGATTAGTGAACCTGTTTCAACTTCTTATAAGAGCGCCTACTTATTTGTATGAGTGCACGTAACAACTAGAGCCGATGACTGATATAGTCTCACAAATGGCGTTGCGAGTATGCCAGCTCTGTCATCGTTACTCCCCCAGGGTCGCTCTTAAAGAAAAATAATGGGCTCACCTCTCGCAGTTCCAAAGTTATTACCATTTTTACCGAGTTGTCTGCCGTCTGGCTCATGAGATTTAGTGTAGTGTATTTTACATAAAACATTGAATAAAACTCTTTCTGTTTGCCTTTACAAGTGCGTTGCGTCATGTCGGCACCGAACACTTAAAGCAACGAACCTCGTCAACGTATGGAGGTTTTATAAATACTTTTGAATTTTCTGATAATCATTTTAACTCGTTTATAAGGTAGGCAACTTTTAGAACGTTAGTTGGCAATTATGTTTTCACCTCTGTTTTGAACGTGGTCGAGCCTTTACAGGTGTTAACTTGACGAACGATGCACTTCATTTAACATGTGAACCATCAATAAACCATTATGATCTCTCTTCTCTCTCTCTCTCTCTCTCTCCAAAGAGAATGGGAGAAAGCGTTTAATGTGTGAACCATCAGTAACCATTATGAGATGGCTCTCTCTCTCTCTCTCTCTCTCTCTCTCTCTCTCTCTCTCTCTCTACGAGAGAAAGGGAGAAAAGTAAGTGTAGGAGTTCCTTGCCAGTGGAACGCTGTTCAGTCGTTCCCAATCAACCCTATTCCTTTGGAAAATATGGCACTTTGGAATAACGAAACCGATAAAGGATAAATAATTCTAGCCCTCCAGCCAACGTTTTCTTTTCCTTACAAATCAGCAGATCTCCGAACAACCCGACGAACACTGTGAAGTAAATAAAAATCCTCTCTCTCTCTCTCTCTCTCTCTCTCTCTCTCTCTCTCTCTCTCTCTCTCTCTGTAGGGCTCTGTTGAAACGAAGTCTTCATCGGAAAAATCCGTGTTGATTTTACATATGGTCGTAATAGATTTGGAAACGGACGTCGATGAAAACTAGGCAATAAAAACGGGAGATCCTATAGCCACCCCCCCCCCCAGCCCCCAAGCTTTCCCTCTCTCCCCCAGGGAGATGGAGGGGTGGTGGGGAGATATGGTATCCCCAGTAGGCCTTGTTCTTTACAGATGTTTCTGGGCCAATAAAGTTAAAGGGGCCTCCGTCGTGAACTAGGGACAGGACCCCCCCTCCCCCCACTTCTCTCTCTCTCTCGTCTCTCTCTCTCTCTCATATATATATATATATATATATATATAATATATATATATATATATATATATTGCTGTTGGGGCCATTCCTTTTTTGTTATTTGTTTCTAAGACGTCGTAGATATTTTTTTTATTGGTTTATTTTAGTCACCCGGGATATGGAATATAAAAGCTTATTTCTTTTCTTTCATTCCAATGCGCACTTGAGTATACGTAGGAAGAAAGAATTCTGTAATAATTTTAGATAGCCATTAATGAAGGTGTACTTATAAACCTAATCAGGTACCCTTCCACTGTATTTAAACGTATTACCGTTTCGTGGTAGTTACACATTTTCTATTATTTTTCCCCTCTGATGTTGTTACGGCCTCTGAGAGAGGTCCGCTTCAGGTTCGATATGAATAAATAAAAAATAATATTTCAACACCACAGTTGAAACTGGGGATACGAATATAGAAAGAAAACACTAACACAAACAAAGGTTTATTTACAAGCTTACTAACAAAGGTAAATGCAGAATGGTATCTCCTATTTACAAAATAAAAATAAACCAGAATCTTACACTGCATGAATCTGGGGGAACAGTGCGGCAATTCAAATACTTGCGGGCCGTTCAGTGACTCGAAGGCGGTGGCTTCACAAAAGGAGAGCGCATTGCAGACGTCCTCTTGACTCTGTATTGCAGAAAATAAAGTCTACTCTTGATAGTTGAAAGGCAGGAACTCCCAACCCCAAACCTCTAGCAGAACGTCTCTGAATCTGCTCCACGTAGAGATAACTCGGTCGTCCACTTCTGAAGACGACTAGACCAGTATCAAAAACCAACTCTCGAGCAACTTTTCTTCTGACCTTCGTTGGTCCCTTTCTCTTATCTCTCACGGATGATCTCTGGCTGCTGCTGCTGCTGCTGCTGCTGTTCTGCTGATCTCTCACTGATAATCTGATCTTGGCTCTTATACTGAGGATATCTCTGTGATTAACTGGTGATCTCTCTTTTACGATCTCTGCTGCTGCTGCTACGACCGTCGTATTTATACGGCACTCTGGGGGCAGAGCCTACGGCAAACGTCACAGGCTCCCGCGTTTTCCGGAACTTCTTAGATGAAATCTAGACGAGGTATTGCATAGAAATCACGGAAATGTTTCTCACGTCACGACGGCGCCTGACGAGTTCTACAACACTCCTGCCAATTCTAGAACCATCATGAGACAGGTACCTCCAACACAATGCGCTAACGCCTCCTTGCTGCCGAGCTTCTTGAAAATGCGTTCTCCTTTCCTTTATCTTTCTTTGCTAGGAAGCAACTACCATCACAGATGTGTAACGTATTCTTTGACAATTCTATTTAATTCAAGTAATGTACAGGGTGTCCATAAAGTCCCAGTACCATTCTGTACAATAAATACTTGTATCGGTACTGGGACTTTATGGACACCCTGTATTTTCATAAAAAAAAAAAGAAGCCATGGGCACTCATCCATTAATACTGAACATTCATTTACTTAACTCTGCTGCAATTGTTATTCGTGTTTAAAAAATGTTACAAACTGTGAAGAGTGATACAATAATTTCCCAGCTGTATGGTAGTGTCTCCATCACAGCATTTCGCTAAACACATTGCTATCTATAAATATGGGGTTAAAGTTTACCAGTTTGAGGCTTCACTTGGCGTGCATTTCAGAGAGAACAAAATAGCAAAGTAAGATAAGCAAATTACTAGTAAGACATATTTGTACAAAGCGTTGAGCATAATTCATCGTAGGCCTATCTCCGTACCCTCTTAGAAAGTTAAAGTATATCTTAGTTTAACCTGACCACTGAGCTGATTAACAGCTCTACTAGGGCTGGCCCGAAGGATTAGATTTTTATTTACGTGGCTAGGAACCAATTGATTACTTAGCAGCGGGACCTACAGCTTATTGTGGGATCCGAACCACATTATTCATCGAGAAATGGCTACCCAGTTAATAAATTCAGCAGATGGCGATGGTGGTGAGAGATTGAGGGAGATCTGGTGGGTAGATTTCCATAAAATTAATGATAAGAGTTTCTCGATACTGAATTAATTGAGGAATATTGAAGAGGATTTACCAGCCACCCCCCTCCCTTCCCCCTTCCCCCTACCCAGCTCCCCCTGCCCCCGTCCACCCCTCCTCCCCGCCTTCTTGCAGTATGGGGGAACCTCTCTTTTATTGATATATTTAAAATAATGATTTTTTATATTTTTCGGTTTAGAACGTTGAATGATGAATTTAACTAAAAGCTCTGTTAATTTCCCTTTTATTTTGTAATAAACTACAACCTCATTAAAGATCTCTTGTATAAATATTACAGTTCTGTCATATTGAGAGATTTTTAGAAGTTTCTTTAGACATTAATGCAGACTTAATTGAGGTACAAAACTTCAGTAA
Source organism: Macrobrachium nipponense (assembly GCF_015104395.2). Classification (NCBI taxonomy): domain Eukaryota; kingdom Metazoa; phylum Arthropoda; class Malacostraca; order Decapoda; family Palaemonidae; genus Macrobrachium; species Macrobrachium nipponense. The sequence continues at coordinate 27,282,646 of NC_061098.1, read as the reverse complement.
TTTGAGTTGAGTGGTCATAGAGGGAAGTTAACTCTCCTCTCTCTCTCTCTCTCTCTCTCTCTCTCTCTCTCTCTCTCTCTCTCTCTCTCAGGAAAAGGTGCTCTACCACGTTCATCTTGAACTCTACCCCGTATACGAGGTACTGCCGTCAGTGCACCTCATGCGGTGCACTGTAGGCATTACTAAAGGTTCTTTACAGCTCAAGATTCATTTTCCGTAATGAATACTGTGGCATTGTGGATAAATGAAGACTGGAGATGAAGGCAATATCCCAACCCCCAAGAATACCGTGAATCTGTTATGAATCACTTGTCATTTAAATTCCTCCCAGTGAATCATAAGCTTGATAACTGCGTCTGCCTTTGTAATCTCTCCCTTTGTTACTCTGATGCGCTGAGCTCAGGCTCCCCCGAGGTGTAATGAGTTTAATTCAAATAACCCTGATTGTTTGATCAGTGATGTGCTTTTTTTTTTTTTTTTTTTTTTTTTTTTACTTCAGTCGTTTGTTTCAGCTTTTATGAAGATGTTATAAAACCACAAAAGTTCAAGTGATTTACAACACCTAGAGGAAGAGTAGTAGTAGTAGTAGTAGTAGTAGTTAGTAGTTGTTTGTTGTTGTTCTTGTTGTTGTTGAAGGTATATCATAGGAGATTGGCACAAGAGGTTTTTTATACCTGGCCAAGCTAGATTTATGAATGGCAAAAAAATATATGACATTGGTTGACAACACCTTGAAGAAGAGTAGTAGCAGTAGTAGTAGTATAGTAGTAATAGTAATAGTAATAGTTGCTTTTGTTGTTGTTGTTGTTGAAGGATATCATAGGATATTGGCACAAGAGGTTATTTTTATTAACAGGCTAAGCTAGATTTATGAATGGCACAAAAATATATGACAATGATTGCATTATATTCATACCGACAAGGCGATAGGTTTTGTAGCCCCGTTTGTGTGTGTGGTGTGTGTGTGTGTAAGAGAGAGAGAGAGAGAGAGAGAGAGAGAGAGAGAGAGAGAGAGAGAGAGAATTCCAGATCGGTTTATTATGGCTACAGAAGAGAGTAAATAAATTTCTCCAGAATTCCCTAAATCTTAAAAAAATTACTGAATAAAAATATTCTTTAACAAGAGAGAGAGAGAGAGAGAGAGAGAGAGAGAGAGAGAGAGAGAGAGAGAGAGAGAGAGAGAGAGAGAGAATCTCCAGTGAAGAATTATATGGAAACAATGCTTCTGACATTGGAAAATCCATGGAGTTCTTAAAGCTGTTATCAATCAGTGACTCTTACATGATATTCATGATGAAAAGCCCGTTCATGAATACGGTGAATGATAATGTATGCATTAATTGGTTGTATGGCCACGAGGGTCAAGGTAGATGACAATCAGCCACCGCTAACAATCATTTCATCGCAATTCAGAATGGGAGTTATTTGATCAAATGGATGTACGTGAAATGAAAGAAAGTATTTTTTCTTAATTCAAAAACAATATTTGTTCAAATGAATGTACGTGAAATGAAAAATTATTTCAATTATGAAATTATTTGGGCAAATCGATGTTCGTGAAATGAAAGTATATTTTCAATTTATGAAAGTATATTATATATATTTACGAAAGTATATTTTAAATTAAAAATGAAAATATTCTTTGTCTTTAAGCAGATGATCAGCATCACTGAATACAAGAGAACCTGTCAATTATTTTGATGATTTAAAAAAAAAAGCTCGGTTGGGCTCACAGATAACTGGATGATTAGACCTCTTGCTTACAAATTCTCTCTCTCTCTCTCTCTCTCTCTCTCTCTCTCTCTCTCTCTCTCTCTCTCTCTCTCTCTCTCTCACGGACTAATTGGTTCTGCCAGAAATACTAATGGGAAAACTGTTTCATTTCTTGATATCTTTATACTCTTAAAATACATTTTAATGGAAACTACTTTCAATAGAAACTCTATTTTTATAAAATTCATCTTGTATCATAATGAGAAACTGGTGAACGATTTAAATTCATCGGGAAATAAAAGTTGAATAAAAGTTAAAGTCAATTAAACGTTGGAAAAAAAATCCACCCTTTATTAAACTCACAAGGGAAGGGTTGGGCGAGAAAAGGATTCGAAATAAAAAAAATGGAAAATTCCCTCCGAAAGGAAGTAGCTTAACGTACTTTCTAAAGGAAAGGGAAGATTATCCCGTGTGATTTGATAAAAGAAAGTACAATTTTTTTTTTTTTTTTAGTAAAGGAGCTTCATTGGGGGAAGTATAGTAGATATTTTTATTTGTCTCAAAAATATGTTCACAAAGAAAATATTTTAGAGGCTGGATTCAATAAAAGGTAAATGAGAAATATATATTTGATGAGTACTTGTTTTTTTAGGAAAGGAACTTCATGGGGAAAGTATAGAAGGTGTTTGAAGGGAAATTTCTTTTTGTCTCAAAAATATGATCACGAAGAAATATATATTTATGAGTGGTACAACATTAAGTTAAGCTTGGAGGGTTTTGATTTAATAACATCAGGGGACAATAAGTATTCTCTTGCAGCATCAAAAATATTTAATTACCTCATGTCTATTCTTGGATGCCTTACCATTTTTGCTACTCCAAAAATTCCTCACTTAATGGCTCTCTCTCTCTCTCTCTCTCTCTCTCTCTCTCTCTCTCTCTCTCTCTCTCTCCTCTCTCTCTCTCTCTCTAGATAAATTAAAATAAGTCCAGCATACATTAATGAAAGGATATCTTAAAACCCAATATTTATATTCTGTAGAATGAAATGAAAATATTTCTTGTTAATTGCTGAATAAATCTTCCCTTATTAAAGGAACTTATTTTCATCTCTTCCTGCAAAAAAAAAAAATAATAATAATAAATAAATTTGTCATGGTATGAGTTTATATGTACATTTTTTTGTTTTTTTTTCATCTTGTTTATATGTTGAGAAAAATCTCACCGAAATTCCCAGAACCATATCTGCTGATCAGAATTTGGTGTCTGATAATTCGTAAATATGGAATTCCCTCCCCACCCCCCCTCTCCTTCACCCTGCTCCTAAATAAGACTTCGTTATCATAATTTTAATTAAAAGTAGGGAAGGTACGCGGCTGATTTATTAATCTTTTCCGAGCCCGCTAACCCCGCTACCTCAAAGAGAGAGAGAGAGAGAGAGTTATGCAAGTATCCTTACATAACCATGATAAAGGATAGCAGTTATAGTCTTGATTTATTGCTGAAGTCAGTTACAATTAAATGCAATAAGACTGTTTTTATAGTACTACATTTAATGATTTCTAGTTAAGAAGGGCAATTAAGTTAATTATGTTTATAGTACTATCTTTAATGAGATCTAGTTAAGAAGGGCAATGAAGTTAATTATTTATTTATTTTTATACTTACTCTTTAATGAGATCTAGTTAAGAAGAGGTAATTAAGTTATTATTCAGGAAACCCTTTTTTTGAATTTCGTAAGGCCTTTTCGTAAGTCCTTCGTAGAAATTGACAGACGGTTTGCGGACACTACATATATGCTAATAATATGTAAACGTCCTTAAGAATTTTAAGAGGCACGCTTAAAGGTATTAGGAAAGTCTAGACATTTGACAGCAATAACTGGGAAAGATTTCGTCTCGCTCACTTCTGTCGGTTTTAAAGAGCTAACTCGAGATTAGAATCTGTATATCATTCAGGGAATAATCCCACTTTGGAATTGTCCCGTGTGGGGTTAGTGCCATCAGTGCACCTCACACGGTGCACTGCAGGCGTTACATAAGGTTCTTGCTAGCGGTCCTTTCGGCCCCCTAGCTGCAACCCCATTCATTCTTTTTACTGTATCCCGTTCATATTTTTCTCCACCCTCTCGAATAGTTGATTCACAGTGCTAAACTACGATGTGTTTCCTTCTGTTACCACTTTCAAACCATATACTGTCAATTTCCCCCTTTCAGCGCCGAATGACCTCATGAGGTCCCACCGCTTGGCCTTTGGCCAAAATTCTGTTGTAGTCTCGCAAAACCTAATGAAAATGAAAAATCCGCCACCACGTAATACCGAATTCAAGTTACTCGACAATTTGTAGGTTTCCCTGTTCCATGAAATAACGAGAACCTCCATAGCGGACGGAAAATGGAACAGCAAAGTGCCAACATTCATCGCGGGAATTATTGTCATTGAAAACGTTACTGCGTGGAGAGCCATGAATATTTAAACCGTTCGGGCCGTGGTCGCCGAATGACAATATTATTCTAAAATTTTCTAAGTTCTGATGCTGGATGTGTGTTGTTGTTCTTTGTAAATCGATTATAGCTGTGCGGTATTCGGGAATCAGCTGTTATAGCTGCTGCTGTTGCTGCTGTTGCTAATGTGCCCAGAGAAAGACGTATGCAGTTGTTGCTTTCATATTTGGAGAAAGTGGTGTTCGATTGAACGCAAGCTGAAGAGGTGACAGAGAAAACTCTCTCTCTCTCTCTCTCTCTCTCTCTCTCTCTCTCTCTCTCTCTCTCTCTCTCTCTCTCTCTCTCTCTCTCTGAATAGTTTTTTACGTAGTGAAGAATTATGATCAGAAAAGAATTTTAATCCGAACGAGCTCTTCCAAGAAATTCGCTGGTTCCCTTACAGCATTGCGTAAGCCATGATTGAACGTCATCCAGAACCTACTTAGCTATCAGTATTGGGTTTTTAAGTTAATTAAAGATTCCAGGAGATTAATCTCTTCATATATTCTCCGGCTATCCAGACCCTTCCAGTGAGATATTTCCTTGCCAAAAAAGAACTATATAAGTCTTCACTATATAAGAGAACTATATAACATCACTATGTTGAAGATCTGTAAAAGGTACCTGGGCTATCGAAATAGATGGGGAATGGCGTGGCAAGGTACGATTGGGCAAGAGATGCCCAGGGTATGAATCTAAACATCTATTTTTACTCTTTCTCTTTTTCATTATTAACTCAGTCTTGCATTTCGTTCGCTTTCCTTCATCTTGCTATCCATCATTTATCAAAGAAAAAGTCAGCCCTCTCTCTCTCTCTCTCTCTCTCTCTCTCTCTCTCTCTCTCTCTCTGTGGCTAACATTACAACATTTAGTATCATTCATGGGATTCTGAAATGAATGAATATATTGAAAGATTAACGTGTTAATACCTTCTAATGCCGTGTTGATAATTAAAATAAAATTATTGAAGCTGAGATTCAGTTCCTATTTTGGAAACAAGACCTTTACACATGATCGGTATTATTATAAATCTGATATCGTCAATAAATAATCATCCTTTGTAAAGTTCTTCTTTGCTATTTTATATTTGGGAGCCTTCCAACGCTCGGAAATGCATGTGAAATCACGAATATGCAGTTTCATTAAAAAAACAATGTCATCGCTTCATTCCACTGTCGAACTGCAGAATCCACTAATGGCGTTACAGTTTGCAAGATATTTACATAATATTATGACCACTTCATTACCCTACTACACGAACACTCATTATCAGTATCCTCATTATTCACATTGCGCCACTCACCTGTATCTCTACTCACTCTTGTGTTTACTTATTTGCTCACACACACACACACAAACACACACACACATTCGCATATTGTTCTCAGAAAGGCTAAGTTAAACGAATTCCGCTCTGCTCAGTGCTTGGATGGGTGACCTATCAGGAAAACCCCAAGAATACGTTAGCTTCCGTGGGGCGGTGGGGTTAGCAACCTCATTTCGTTCAAGACTTGCAGGAAACATAAGGTTACAATTGTATACATATATATGCACGTATATACATTTGTATATATGTACTATGTATGTATATAATATTATACATGTATATGTAATTATATATATATATATATATATAATATATATATATATATATATATATATAATATATATATATATATATATATATACTATATATATATATATATATATATATACTATCGTTGCTTGGTGTAGAGATGAAAGATTCGATTTTTTTTTATTTATTTATTTATTCTTTTTTTTTTTTTATTTATCTATTTTTTTTTTTTTTTTAGGCCGTTTAATGATTTTCCTTTCGAATTCTTTTTTTTCCCCGAGCTTGAAAAATATGGGCAGTAGTACCACCTGAAGCCGAACAATATTACACCCCCTTTTGCCAGCTGTGGCATAGAGTGAAATTACGTTATAAAAGTCTGGTTACGGAGTTTTTTTTTATTTTTTTTATTTTTTTTTTTTTTTTATTCCCAAATGTAGGTTCATTGATATGTAACGTGGGGAATTGTTGTGTGCAGATGAATGCATTTATTTGTACGTAAAAGTTCTCCTATTCAGAGCTATTTTTTGGTATGTGATTTTTTTTTTTTTTTGCAAGATAATAAGTGTTTTTGGAAGTTTTTAAATTTTTTCAACTTATTTATTTTTTTGTAAAAGGTTTTTTTTAAAATGATTCGAAAGATCTCAGGTTATGAGATTAAATCATTTTCAGTGTTTTTTTGTAAGATAATAAGAGAAATTTTTTTTGAAGTTTTTCATTTTTTTTTATTT
>NC_061098.1:27263646-27271146 GCF_015104395.2 Macrobrachium nipponense | reverse complement strand
ATTTATTGTTTTCATGTAAAGGTTACAAGGTTTAGTAATTTTTGTACCTTGATGCTTCGAAGTCTTTTTCTAAAATGCTTTTATGTGTTTTGTTTTTTATATACTTATATATATATATATATATATATATATATATATATATATATATATATATGTATGTAAATATATGTATATATATATATATATATATATATATATATATATATATATATATATATATATAATTGGAGTTACATATACTATATCATATATATATATATATATATATATATATATATATATCATTGGAGTTACAAATGTCCTTTAATATCTAATTCGCTTCTACCTCGGATTTGATATATTTTACTTACGTACCCGAAGGGGAAATTTTTAGTCGAATGTTTAAACCCAACCGCGTTGGGTCAAACAAAATTCGAATTGGCTAAACATGGTAGAAGGGGTTTCATATCTCCGATTCTAATTATGAAAAACACCGAGTTCGACGGTGATTTGTAAGGTCAGAATCGATATAAACTTATATCCTTCCTGTTGGCCGATTCGGCAATGTCACTGTCCGTCCTGATTTCGTTCTAGTCACTGGACAGTGGTTCGATCCTATGATGGGGACGAAATATTATCAACTAAAAATTCCCCTTCGGTACATATAGAAAATATATCAATTCCGAGGTAGAGCGAATTAGATATTAAAGGACATTTGTTGCTCGGATGATTTATATGAATAACGGTGATGTGATAATTATTCGTTAATATATATATATATATATATATATATATATATATATATATATATATATATATATATATATAGATATATATATATAGATATATATATATATATATATATATATATATATATATATATATATATATATATATAATCTATATATATTCTATATATATATATATATATATATATATATATATATATATATATATATATATATATATATATAAGTTATATATAACATCAGTCTGTATGTAGTTATGGTTCATCTCCTAGGTGGGGTATAAATAAAAAATGGAGATTTTCTGTCATAATAATTGAAAAAACATTTATAACGCGAAGACATATCGTTGATGTATTGAGTTGTGTTCACTTTCAAGCTATGTGAACGCGGAAAGTAGTCACGAAGCCTGCTAAAAGGAAAAAGGACAGATAAAAAGGTGGGTCGGTGGGGGGGCGCCACATTTTACATTAATACTAAAGGCGAAAAGATATTATATATATATATATATATATATATAGATATATATATATATATATATATATATATATATATATATATATATATATCTAATACACAAGACGCACTACATAACCAATGAAACGCAATATTACCCAAAACAAAGAATGAAAACACCACCTCCAAATCCAAATTCCCTCATAGGACCCCAAGCGAGGTCCTTCCGGCTAAGGAACCAGCACGTTCGAAGGACCCGACGTGATCACTGGGAAAAGGCTTATTCCGCTTCGTCCCAACTTCGTGCATTTTGCGAACGCTGTGAACTTTGTGGCATTTCGCCCTGACGTTGGTCCGGCTTTATTGTCCTTCCTGGGCTGGAGTTTAACCCAGTGTCTCGTGATAAAAGTTATTTAGGGTTTTGTACATTTCCTCCTTTAAGCTGGAAAGTGCGCGTTCAGCAACGAGGACCAAGTATCGCGGGAAGTTATTTTTTTTTTTTTATTTTTTTTTTTTTTTTTTTTTTTTTTATGGCCATGATGAGGAGATGGGATGGTTAACCCAGTTTCTTTTATTTATACTTAAAGCCATTATCCGCTCAGACTTGGAGGAAGAGAGAATATAAATAAGCGGGACGAGCTTTTGCTTAGAAGAAGACTGTAGTAGTTTGCTTCTTAAACGAGAAAAAAACAAATTTATGACCAGAAAATGACATCTTTTATTTGCGACCATTTTATTTTATCCTTTGTCGTTGTTGACGATATCCAGTTTGAATTTATGTGTACCTTGAGAAAATTAAAAACGAACGTATTTTAGTTAGAAGGTTTTTGAGCAAATTTATAAAATGCTGTACGAAATTAAATTAGTAAGGTTTATTGTTTTTTTCATTTGTGTAATCTATTAACCTTCACAAAAACTCGTGAACTTGATGAATTTATAAGGTTGAAATAAAACACTTTGATTTATGTTGACCACATTAAATGAAATAAAAAATACAACTTTTTTTTTATATAAATCTGGTTATTTCATCCATTTTATTTATTTTATTGCAGGAATTCAGACCGCTAAGCTAAAGAAAGGTAAGTGCCTTGACAAAACCTTTGATGACCTGAGCTGTCAGAATTCAGGTACAGAAGTATAATTCACACTTTGATAATTAGGATGCACTCACAAGTCATTAATGTCAGTTACGAACGCGCAACAGACTCTTAAACCCATGGCATTCCGAACTATAATGTACACGGCTCAAACTCACTTCCTCTAATACGTAATGTAAGACAGAATCACTGTATTTAAGCTTATAATCATATTAGCGGCTAATTTGACACTCCCCAGTGGTACACAGTTCGAGAAACACCATTACTTAGATCAGATAGATTAACATTACACTGTAATTAAAATATCAGGGGGTCTACTCACCAAATAACTATTTAATTTAACACTGGGTATATCTATTTTACTTAGGAATTATGTTAGTTTAACAGAATATCACAAAAATTATGGTAATCGTGATTTATATTACACTGTAAAAAAGTTTATGACGTGGATCTACTCACCAGATAAACTGTAGTTTTAATAATTTATAAATCTATTTTATTTGAGAATTTTAGTTTAACAGATTTAAAAAATATGGTAATCGTTCTGTAGGAGCAATAAATGTAATAAATGTAACGCGAGTATAAATGATACGATGTTCATTTTCAAAGATATATCAAATCCCTTTCGCCCATAGAACATTTTTATGGTAGCCGAATTTTATACGAATATTTCGCCAATAGAATTTTTTATTGACGAATTCTAGTCCACAAGGATATTTTTATTTACCAATATTTTCCGCCCAGAAATATTTATTTCGATATTTCGCCCCAATAAATATTTTATTTACAAATATTTCGCCCATAGAATATTTATTTACCCCAATATTTCGCCCATTGAATATTTTTATTTACGAATATTTCACCCATCAAAACTTTGATCGATAAATATTTTGCCCATAGAATATTCATTTACCGAATATTTCGCCCATAAAAGTTTTATTGATGAATTATTTCGCCCATATAAAATTCTATCCACTGAAGCTGAAGAAAACGTTTTTATACATAAACTTATATATAAATTTAAACGTAAATTTTAGTAAGAAATAACGTACACTGAATGAAACATTGAAAAGCATTGACTAAACTTTATTTTGATTCTTGTTCTCAAATGAAAGTAAAAACTATTTAAGTTATTTAAGAAAATATTAAGACGCTCGGTAATAGACTGTTCAATGGAAATAGGATAGCAACAACGCCTGTAAGAAATTGTAGTTTGTTCATTCTGAGTAATGCTGGCGATTTAAATTATTATTATTATTATTGATATTATTATTATTATTATTATTATTATTATTATTATTATTATTATTATTATTATTATTATTATTAGGAAGAAGACCCTCTTTTTAAACAAATTTTGTTGGATAAAATGGCAGAATTCACTGTATTCTGCCATATTGTTCAACAGCATTATTATTATTATTATTATTATTATTATTATTATTATTATTATTATTATTGCGTACATGAAACCAATACACATGGTAAAAGCCCACCACAGGGGCCACTGACTTTAAATTCAAACTTCCAAAACACGTTGGTTTCAACCTCCCATCGCTAAATACCAAACCACACCCCCCCCCACAACCCCCACAACACTGCAGCAGTACTGATCACGATACAGAGCCAGTGATTTTCCATCACCTTGAGGGAGGAGAGACGCGAACCCGTCACATCTGAGCGGTGCATTCCATACTAACCACTAACAAGGCGCACCAGCATACTTAAGCTTTGTCTTCCACGAAGTAATGTTGTGCAGTAGATTTGTGTGAATAAGGAATTCTTGTTTGTGATACGTCACAGAAAAAATTCTCTTAAATTCAGGCGCATGCTCGTGAAGGTGGTCTCATGGAACGTGAGAGATCCTTCTGCCTTGTTGTTCTAGATCCTTCCGAAGATCAAAAGAGATATGAGAGCTTCCTCTCTGAGTTGCTTCATGTTTCCCCTTCTTCGTTGATTAACAATATATACTCTCAGGGAAGGGGGAAGTGAATTCCTCGGGTATATCATCATTGTCAGAGGAAAAGAAAGAGAGAGAGAGCGAGAGAGAGAGAGCGAGAGAGCCGAGAGAGAGACCCCGAGAGAATGAGAGAGGAGAGAGAGAGAGAGAGCATCAACGTTCGCTGGGGGCTTTTAACTAAGTAATTCATCCAGCGCATGGCAATAGTGCTTACACTATTATCGGCCCGTGGCATTCTTAATATCAGTTTTATTTCTGCTAATTTTTTTTTCTCTTTTCATATAGAAAATACGAGACGCTTTTTTTTTAGACAAATGTTTAGGCAAGAGTTCATATTTGTTATTAAAAGATAGTTTATATAACCCCCTTAATAAAAAAATAATCCTTAATAAGAAAATATTAATTTCCGAAAAGTTTGAATTAAATTGATATTTGCAGTCCATTATATATATATATATATATATATATATATTATATATATATATATATATATGTATGATATATATGTATGTATAATATATATATATATAGATATATATAATATATATATATATATATATATATATATATATATATGCATATATATATATATATACATATATATATATACATATATATATATATATATATATATGTATATATATATATGTATATATATATGTATATATATATATATATATATATGTATATATATATATATATATATGTATATATATATATATATATATATATATATATATATATATATGTATATATATATATGTATATATATATATCTATATATATATATATATATATATATATGTATATATATATATATATATATATATATATATATATATATATATATATATATATATGGTATATATATATATATATATATATATATATATATATATATATATATATATATATATATATATATATATATATATATATATATATTTACATAATATATATCATACGAGCTGCAAATGTCCTTTAATATCTAATTCGTCTCTACCTCGGAACTGATATATTTTCATATATGTACAGAAGGGGAATTTTTTTTAGTTGATAATAAATTTCGTCCCCTCATGGGATCGAACCACCGTCCCAGTGGGACGAGAACGAAAACCAGGTCGAACATTGACGTTGCCGATTCGTCAATGCCCGCCCTGATTTCATTCCCGTTCACGGGACGGTGGTTCGATCCCATGAGGGGACGAAATTATTATCGACTAAAAATTCCCCTCCTTCGGTACATATATGAAAATATATCAATTCCGAGGTAGAGCGAATTGATATTAAAGGACATGTGTAGCTCAGCTCGTATGATTCATATGAATCACGGTAATGTGATAATAATCTATATATATATATATATATATATATATATATATATATATATATATATATACATATAGATATATATATATATATATATATAGATATATATATATATATATTATATGTATATATATATACATATATATATACAGATATATATATATCAGAGATATATATATATATATATATATATATATATATATATATATGTATATAAGATATATATATATATATATATATATATATATATATATATATATAGATATATATATATATATATATATATATATATATATATATATATATATATATATATATATATATCAGATATATATATATATATATATATATATATATATATATATATATATATATATATATATATATATATATATATATATATATTACACGACATATATACATATCATATATATATACACGACAATACATATATATATATATAATTAGATTTCTTCTGCTAAAACAGGATACGTCTCAAGTATAAAAGGCCCATTAAAACACTCTAGTGTAAAGCTAAGAACTATATTTCGGTGGTCTGGCTACCGGAGTTGTAATTTACATTTTCTTTTGTGACCAATGGCATATTGGAACATAGATAGATATAGAGATAGATAGATAGACCTGGATCTGGTGTTGTCGACGAGCGGGTCGGAAAGCATCCGAGTAGATTGGCTTACATCGCACCCAACTCCTATGATTAATTGTTAAGACAGAGTTGGAAGATAATCAATTTATATGTAGATGAGAGAATCGTAGACTCCCTTCCACTTCCCTTTGTAGCATCGGAAATATGGCCTATGCATGCCATTTCTATTATCCGGAATTGAACGGTGGCAACATTTAACGCTGGTGTCTAAAATGTATGCAGGTATTTAAAGTGGAATAATTACGAGCATTTATAATATCACAAGACAGTTGTTATAGTATTTTGCATCTCTAAAGTTTATCGGTAATTCTGTAATGGCGTTACGTTTTTTAAGCAGCGACCCAATTCATGCTTCTACTATAATAAAAAACAATTTAAACCCCTACCAATTACTACAGTATTTATCGTTAAAAAATTTTTTGGCAATTCTCTAATGACCTTAAGTTGACCTGCAACCACTTCATACCCGTTTTATTGCAACAAACACTATTTAATCCTACCTCCTGACCGACATCATCCACAAAAACAAACAAAAAAAATCTATAGTGATTAGAGACTTTAAATTCCCCTTAAGCCGCTGCTAAGCATCTCGGGTTACGCTCGAAAGGCCTTTAGTCACCGATCATGACCTCGGTAAAAGGCGAAGGGCTTCCTCGCCTTTCAAGGGCGACGTCAGCTCGCTCTCGGCCGCAAAACGCCCTGTGAAGTCTGACACTCGTGGGGGCAGGGGAGGGGTGGGCGCTCCAGGACGACCAACTCAGCGGCTTCGAAGTCGCTCTTCGAGACTTGAATTGGGTCGTATTGACTATATCCAACGGAGGTCGTGGGTGCCATTTCAAATGATAGGAATATTTCTCTCGTAAATTACCAAATGATTTTTTTTTTCCTTTCGTTAGTTTAGAAATTTAGAAATTAGAATAGCAGTAGTTATATTTGTTCCGTAATTGCCATCCTTCCTTGGTATGAATAGAAATTAGAAATTTCGTAATTGTAGTATTTTGAATTTTTGTCTTCTGGAAGGGAACCTAATTACAGAATTTATTCCCTGTTAATTGTTGCTTTTGAAAGAGGATTTATATAGAATTATAATATATCCTCCGTAGGACCAAGCGCAGAATATATATAATTATCGGAATAAGTGGCCAAGGTTAATTAAAGCATTATTTTTGTTTGGTATTTATTATCATTATTATTACTGTAAAGAACTTGTTTTGGGTTTGAATAGACAAGTTTTTTTTTTTTAGATCACACACACGCAAAAAATAT
>NC_061098.1:27249963-27260646 GCF_015104395.2 Macrobrachium nipponense | reverse complement strand
CTCTCTCTCGCTCTTCTCTCGCCTCTTCTCACTCTCTATCTCTCCTCTCTCTAAAGAGAATGGGAGAAAGTTTAAAGTGGGAACCATCAGTAACCATTATGAGATGTCTCTCTCTCTCTCTCTCTCTCTCTCTCTCTCTCTCTGTGTGTGTGTAGGGCTCAATTGAAACGAAGTCTTCATCGAAAAAATCCGTGTTGATTTTACATATGGTCGTATAGATTTGGAAACGGACGTCGATGAAAACTAGGCAATAATAACGGGAGATCCTGTAGCCCCCTCCATCCCCCCCTCCCCCAAGCGCTTTCTCTCTCCCCCAGGGAGATGGAGGGGTGGGGGGATATAGGTATCCCCAGTAGCCTTGTTCTTTACCGATGTTTCTGGGGCAATAAAGTTATAGGGGCCTCCGGCGTGAACTAGGGACAGGACCCCACCTCCCCCCACCTCTCTCTCTCCTCTCTCTCTCTCTCTCTCTCTGATATATATATTGCTGTTGGGGATTCCCTTTTTGTTATTTGTTTCTAACACGTCGTAGATATTTTACCGGAATATATAGATATAGTTTTTCCCCAAGTAATGTTTTTTTTTTTTTTATTGGTTTATTTTAGTCCCCCTGGATATGGAATATAACAGCTTTCTTTTTTCATTCCCAATGCAACACTTTAGTATACGCACGAAGAAAGAATTCTGTAATAATTTTAGAATGCCTTCATGAAGGTGTACTTATACACCTACTATGAGATTCAGGGCCTCTGTAACACGGTTTTTTTTTGGACATATGTATATTTTACAACCACACACAAATTTTGTCAGCATTATCAGTAACCTAAACCCGATATTTTTAATTTTTATAGAGTAAAAATTATCTTGCCGACGCCATGGCCAATGATTACGAGCCAAGAGTCGAAAAACATTCATTACGTAAGCAAAGTAAACACCTTTTGACGAAATGTTGCCCCGCCCATCCACTAGACAGAAACCCATTCTCCTTGTTCCATCGGCTCTGAAACCCAAAGACTTTATGAATGGCGGAACGATACATAGATGTGGGTGGGGTATCTGTGCTAGCGTAGTAATACTACTGTATCAGTAGTGCCGCAACAGTATAGCAGTAATATACATGAATTAAACGTTTAGGCCAACTGCTGGGATCCTTAAGGATCATTTAGCACTTCTTACAACTACTCGAGAAATGTGTTTTTATAGCCAGAAGTTAAATTTTGTAATCAAACAATGCCCATGATAGCCTTCAGTGTTATCCTGAATTATAACGAGGCCAAAGTGGGTGGAGCCTCATGAAGTTATCATTCTGACGATAATTACTGGTGAAGGTTTAAAGACAAAATACGGTACCGGCTATTTTTTTTCCAGTAAATAGGTAGATAGCCAATAAATAAAAATTGCTTGACATTGGATATAGCAGTTATCAAATCAAGCTTGTCTACTATGTTTTTGAAAATTACCAACTATTCCCTACATCTTGTCAATCTGATTGTGACATATAAAGTAGACTGTAATTTCTTAAGAAACTTATTTTGGGAGTTAGACTAATAATCTAAGTGTTTTTGTATTTATTAACATATTTTGTTGGTTTGCTCATTATTGACAATTATCAGTGGAGACGTTCAGAGTTCATAAAGGTGTGCTGCTTTGGTTGTATTTAAATTTGTTTGTCATTGTTGCCAGAGGTATAGCCTTTGTTACGTATAGCCAATCATCCATCGAGAAAGAGGGAAGAAATGCTGTCATAAGTTACGTAACGAGTGCGTTCGAAACCTTTTCTCTGAGTAAGTTGGGCGTCTTTCAAAAAAAGGTCCCACTTTTACATTGTAAGTACCAAATTTATTCAACCTACGTAATGCAGAATGCAGTCAAAATTTATATGTACATATGATGTGTATTCTGAATAAGCGTTATATTTATGAAATGCATAGATAAAAAGTTATTGCGGAAAAACCGTGTTACAGAGGTCCTGAATTTTATAGTAATCAGGTACACTCCCACTGTATTTAACTTATTACCGTTTCGTGGTAGTTACACATTTTCTATCATTTTTTCCTTCTGATGTATAACGTATTCTCTGACAATTCTATTTAATTCAAGTAACGTACATGGTGTCCATAAAGTCCCAGTACCATTCTGTACAATAAATACTTGTAACGGTACTGGAACTTTATGGACACCCTGTATTTTCATAAAAAAAAGAAGTCATGGCCACACTCATCCGTTAATACTAAACATTCATTTACTTAACTCTTCTGTAATTGTTATTCGCGTTCAGAAAAGGTTACATACATTGAAGAGTGATACAATAATTTCCCAGCTGTATGGTAGTGTCTCCATCACAGCATTTCACTATAACACCATTGCTCTCTATAAATAGGGGTTAAAGTTTATCAGTTTGAGGCTTTACTTGTGCATTTGTGCCAATATGGCGTCCCTGAGAATAATTTTCATACGTGTTTTGTGTGAATTTATGCAGAAATAACTTGCGTATCCCTGTATTTATTTATTCCAGAAGGTTGTAAAATGAATTATGAATTGGGGATTTATTTAAGAAAACTAAAAATAAATGTCTACAACTTCTTGGCGAGTATTTCAAACAAAACAAAATAGCAAAGTAAGATAAGCAAACTACTAGTTAGGCTTATATGTGTACAAAGGCTTGAGCATTATAATTCATCGTAGGCCTATCTCCGTACCCTGTTAGAAAAGTTTAACCAGACCACTGAGCTGATTAACAGCTCTCCTAGGGCTGGCCCGAAGGATTAGATTTTTATTTACGTGGCTAGGAACCAGTTGGTTACCTAGCAGCGGGACCTACAGCTTATTGTGGGATCCGGACCACATTATTCATAGAGAAATGCCTACCCAGTTAATGCATTCAGCAGGTGGCGATGATGGTGAGAAATTGAGGGAGATCTGGTAGGAAGATTTCCATAAAATTAATGATAAGGGTTTCTCGATACTGAATTAATGAATCATATGCTTGATAACTGCGTCTGCCTTTGTAATCTCTCCCTTTGTTACTCTGATGCGCTGAGCTCAGGCGCCCCCGAGGTGTAATGAGTTTAATTCAAATAACCCTGATTGTTTGATCCGTGATGTGCTTTGCTTGCCATGAGAGGATTGCTTTTTTTTTTTTTTTTTTTTTTTTTTTTTTTTTTTACATCAGTCGTTTGTACCAGCTATTATGAAAATGTGCAGGTATAGAAGCTCAAAAGTTCAAGTTATTTACAACACCTAGAGGAGGAAGAGTAGTGGTAGTAGTAGTAGTAGTGGTAGTAGTAGTAGTAGTAGTAGTTGCTTTTGTTGTTGTTGTTGAAGGTATATCAAGAGATTGGTACAATAGGTTTTTTTTAACTGGCTAAGTTAGATTTATGAATAACAAAAAAATATATGACAATGGCTGGCAACACCTTGAGGAAGAGTAGTAGTAGTAGTAGTAGTAGTAGTAGTTGCTTTTGTTGTTGTTGTGATTGGTACATGAGGTTTTTTAACTGGCTAAGCTAGATTTATGAATGGCGATGACGATGATTGCATTATATTTATACCGAAAAGGCTATAAGTTTTTGTAGCCCCGTTCGTGTGTGTGTGTGTTGTGTGTGTGGTGTGTGTGTGTGTGAGAGTAGAGAGAGAGAGAGAGAGAGAGAGAATTCCAGATCTGTTTATTATGGCTACAGAATTCTGACATTGGAAAATCCATGGAGTTCGTAAAGCTGTTATCAATCAGTGACTCTTACATGACATTCATGATGAATAGCCCGTTTATGAATACGGTGAATGATAGTGTATGCATTAATTGGTTGTATGGCCACGGGGGTCAAGGTAGATGACAATCAGCCACCGCTAACAATCATTTCATCGCAATTCAGAATGGGAGTTATTTGATCAAATGGATGTACGTGAAATGAAAGTACATTTTAAATTTATAATTATTTGGTCAGTTGATTGTACGTGAAATGAACGTATATTTCAATTTTAAAATTACTTGGTGAAATGGATGTATACATGAAATGTAAGTATATTTTAGATTAAAATTATTTGGTAGTCAAATGGATGTACGTGAAATGAAAGCATATTTTAATTTTAAAATTATTTGGAGAAATGGATGTACGTGAAATGAAAGTATATTTTAATTGTGAAATTATTTGGGCGAATCGATGAACGTGAAACGAAAGTATATTTTGAATTTATGAAAGTATATTTTGAATTTATGAAAGTATATTCTAAATTTAAAATGCTAAAAAATGTTTGTCTTTAAGCAGATAATCAGCATCACTAAATACAAGAGACCTGTCAATCATTTTGATGATTAAAAAATAACAGGATGATTAGGCCTCTTCCTTACAAATTTCTCTCTCTCTCTCTCTCTCTCTCTCCCGCTCTCATCTCTCTCTCTCTCTCTCTCTCTCTCTCTCTCTCAATGACTAATTGGTTCTGCCAGAAATACTAATGGAAAAACTGTATCTTTTCTTGATATCTTTAGACTCTTAAAATACATTTTAACTAAAACTACTTTCAATAGAAACTCTGTTAAAAAATCATCTTGTATCATAATGAGGAACTGGTGAACGATTTAAATTCATCGGGAAATAAAAGTTGAATAAAATTTAAAGTCAATTAAACGTTGGAAAAAAATTCCACCCTTTATTGAAATCACAAGGGAGGGTTGGACGAGAAAAGGATTCGAAATAAAAAAATACCAATTGGAAAATGCGCCCCGAAAGGAAGTAGCTTTACTTACTTTCTAAAGGAGGGGGAAGATTATCCCGTGTGACTTGAAAGAAAGTAAATTTTTTTTAGGAAAGGAGCTTCATTGGGGAAAGTATAGTAGATATTTTTATTTGTCTCAAAAATATGTTCACGAAGAAATATATTTTAGAGGCTGGATTCAATAAAAGATAAATGAGAAATATATATTTGATGAGTACTTGTTTTTTTAGGAAAGGAACTTCATGGGGAAAGTACAGAAGGTGTTTGAAGGGAAATTTCTTTTTTCTCAAAAATATGTTCACGAAGAAATATATATATTTAATGAGTGTGGTACACATTAAGGTAAGCTTGGAGGGTTTTTATTTTATAATTAGGCTGAATAGGATTTGAATAACATCAGGGGACAATAAAGTATTCTCGGGTAGCATCAGAAATACTTTAATTACCTCATAGTCTATCTTTGGATGCCTTACCATATTTGCTACTCCAAAAATTCCTCATTTATGGCTGCGCTCCTCTCTCTCTCTCTCTCTCTCTCTCTCTCTCGCTCTCTCTCTATTTCTTGTTAATTGTTCAGTCGCGTTGGAGTCTTCCTAAGTATTTTTTATTTTTTTCACATCCAAAACCAAAGAACATTCCTGAATAAATATTCACCTTACTAAAGGAACTTATTTTCAACCCCTGCCAAAAAAAAAAAAAAAAAAAAAAAACAAAAAACGTAATTTTTGTCACGGTATGATTTTTGTAATTTAAATTTTTAAAATCTTTTTTAAATGTTGAGATAATCCCATCGAAATTCTTAGGACCATATCTGCTGATCAGAGAATTTTTGGTGTCTGAGAGTTCGTAAATATGGAATCCCCCACTCCCCACCCCCTGCTCCTAAACAAGACTTCATTATCATAATTTAATTAAAAGTAGGGAAGGTACAGGGCTGATTTATTAATCTTTTCCAAGCCCCGCTAACACCTCGGAGAGAGAGAGAGAGAGAGAGAGAGAGAGTTATGCAAGTATCCTTACATAACCATGATGAAGGAATAGCAGTTTCAGTTTTGATTTATTGCTGTAGTCGGTTACAGTTAAATACAATTAGACTATTTTTTATAGTACAATCTTTAATGAGATCTATAGTTAAGAAGGGCAATTAAGTAATTATTTATTTATAGTAATGTCGTTCATGAGATCTAGTTAAGAAGGGGCAATTAAGTTAGTTATTTATGAAAACTTTTTTTTGAATTTCGTAAGGCCTTTTTCGTAATGTCCTTCGTAGAAATTGACAGACGGTCTTGCGGACACTATATATATAATGATATATGTAAACGTCCTTAAGAATTTTAAGAGGACGCTTAAAGGTATTAGGAAAGTCTAGACATTTGACAGCAATAACTGGGTTTAGATTTAGTCTCATTATGTCGGTTTTAAAGAGCTAACTGGAGATAAGAATCTGTATATCATTCAGGGAATAATCCCACTTTGGAATTGTCCCGTGATGTGGTTAGTGCCATCAGTGCATCTCACACGGTGCACTGTAGGCATAGCATAAGTTCTTTGCTAGCGTCCTTTCTTCCCCTAGCTGCAACCCCATTCATTCCTTTTACTGTACCTCCGTTCATATTTTTCTCCACCCTCTCGAATAGTTGATCCTCAGTGCTAAACTACGATGTGTCCTTCTGTTACACTTTCAAACCTACTGTCAGTTTCCCCCTTTCAGCGCCTAATGACCTCATAGTCCCACCGCTTGGCCTTTAGCCAAAATTCTGTTGTAGTCTCGCAAAACTTAATGAAAATGAAAAATCCGCCACCACGTAATACCGAATTCAAGTTACTCGGCAGTTTGTAGGTTTCTGTTCCATGAAATAACGAGAACCTCCATAGCGGACGGAAACAGGTCCTATCATTCCCCCATGAAAATGAAACAACAAAGTGTAGCAATATCGCGGGGAAATTATTGTCATTTGAATACGTTACTGCGTGGAGAGCCATGAATATTTAAACCGTTCGGGCCGTGGTCGCCAAATGACAATATTATTCTAAAATTTCTTCTAAGTACTGGCAGCATGATGGACGTTCGCGTCCTCCGTAGTGCCTGGTGTATGATGTATTATAGTTTCTGATGCTGGATGTGTGTTGTTGTTCTTTGCAAAAACGATTATAGCTGTGCGTATTCGGGAATCAGCTAGTTATAGCTGCTGCTGTTGCTGCTACTGTGCCCAGAGAAAGACGGGTGCAGTTGTTGCTTTCATATTTGGAGAAAGTGGTGTTTGATTGAACGCAAGCTGTGAAGAGGTAACAGAGAAAATTCTCTCCTCTCTCTCTCTCTCTCTCTCTCTCTCTCTGCTCTCTCTCTCTCTCTGAATAGTTTATTACGTAGTGATGAATTATGATCATAAAAGAATTTTAATCCGAACGAGCTCTTCCAAGAAATTCGCTGGTTCCCTTACGACATTGCGTAAGCCATGATTAAACGTCATCCAGAACCTACTTAGTTATCAGTATTGGGTTTTTAAGTTAATTAAAGATTCCAGGAGATTAATCTCTTCATATATTCTCCGGCTATCCAGACCCTTCCAGTGAGATATTTCCTTGCCAAAAAAGAACTATATAAGTCTTCACTATATAAGAGAACTATATAACATCACTATGTTGAAGATCTGTAAAAGGTACCTGGGCTATCGAAATAGATGGGGAAGTGGCAAGGTACGATTGGGCAAGAGATGCCCTGGGTGCGAATCTAAATATCTGTTTTTACTCTTTCTCTTTTTCATTATTAACTCAGTCTTGCATTTCGTTCGCTTTCCTTCATCTTGCTATCCATCATTTATCGAAGAAAAAGTCAGCTCTCTCTCTCTCTCTCTCTCTCTCTCTCTCTCTCTCTCTCTCTCTCTCTCTCTGTGGCTAACATTACAGCATTTAGTATCATTCATGTGATTCTGAAATGAATGAATATATTGAAAGATTAACGTGATAATACCTTCTAATGCCATGTTGATAATTAAAATAAAATGATTGAAGCTGAGATTCAGTTCCTATTTTCGAAACAAGACCTTTACACATGATCGGTATTATTATAAATTCTGATATCGTCAATAAATAATCATCCTTTGTAAAGTCTTCTCTGCTATTTTATATTTGGGAGCCTTCCAAACGCTCGGAAATGCATGTGTAATCACCAATATGCCGTTTCATTAAAAAGAAAATGTCATCGCTTCATTCCACCTCGAACTGCTGAATCACTAATAGCGTCACAGTTGCAAGATATTTACATAATATTATGACCACTTCATTTACCTACTACACAGAACACTCATTATTATCAGTATCCTCATTATTCACATTGCGCCACTCACCTGTATCTCTACTCACTCTTGTGTTTACTTATTTGCTCACACACACACACACAAACACACTCACACACTCGCATATCGTTCTCAGACCAGCTAAGTTAAACGAATTCCGCTCTGCTCAGTGCTTGGATGGGTGACCTATCAGGAAAACCCCAAGAATACTTTATCTTCCGTGGGGCTAGCAACCCCATTTCGTTCAAAACTTGCAGGAAAAATAAGGTTACAATTGTATACACATATATGCACTTATATACATTTGTATATAGTATAGTATTGTATATAATAGTATACATGTATATGTAATTATATATATATATATAATATATATATTATATATATATATATATATATATATATATATATATATATATATATATATATATATATATATATATATATATATGCTATCTTTGCTTGGTGTAGAGATGAAAGATTCGATTTTTTTTTTTTTTGGCCGTTAGGGCCGTTAATGATTTTCCTTTCGATTCCCCGAGCTCGAAAAATACGGAAATAGTACCACCTGGAAGCCGAACAATATTACACCCCCTTTTTGCCAGCTGTGGCATAGAGTGAAATTACGTTATAAAAGTCTGGTTACGGAGTTTTTTTTTTTTTTTTTTTATTTTTTTTTTTTTTTTTATTCCCAAATGTAGGTTCATTGATATGTAACGTGGGGAATTGTTGTGTGCAGATGGATGCATTTATTTGTACGTAAAAGCTCTTCTATTCAGAGCTATTTTTTTGGTATGTGATTTTTTTTTTTTTTTGCAAGATAATAAGTGTTTTTGGAAGTTTTTAATTTTTTCACTTATTTATTTTTTTTTTTTTTGTAAGAGGTAAAATGATTCGAAAGATCTCAGGTTTATGAGATTAAAGCATTTTCAGGTGTTTTTTTGTAAGATAATGAGAATTTTTTTTGGAAGTTTTTCATTTTTTTTTATTTTGCAAGAGGTTTTTATCTTGCAAAAGCTTTTTTTTTTGCATGAGTGTTTTTTATATATGATTGAAAGATCTCAGGTTTATGAGATTAAAGCATTTTCAGTTTTTTTCAAATTTGCAAGAAAAGTTTTTCACAAGAGGTTTATTTTTTTTTATTTACTCAGTGTTGCAACAGGGGGTTTTTTTGTATTTTTTTCTTTTTTTATTTATTTTATTATTTATTCTTTTTTTTTTTTAGCAAAGAGAATTTGGATGATTCTCGCTGGCAAAGCTCGTGCGAAAGTGAGTTTGACGAGAAACTCAGTCTCTTCAATCAATTTAGCGGAGGAGACTTCGTCTTTGTAGATGATGTTAGTCGAAGGATGAGGGACGAGAGATGTGTATATTATATGAATAATTATTCATTCGAAATAACGAATAATCATTTATTCGAACAAATGAAATTATTTATTTGAAAAAATTGTAAGCTATTTTTTGTTCATTTAAAAAAAAAAAGAACAGGTATTCATTCGGGAAAATGAATAATTAATCATCGAGAAAAAATTAATAACCATCATTCGAAGAAATAAAATGATTTATTTAAAAAAAATTATAAAACCTGTTCATTTGAAAAAAAATGAACAGGTATTAATTCGAAAAACATGAATAATAGCTTATTCGAACAAATGAATAATTATTCATGCGAAAATATAAAAATATGATTTATTTGAAAACCGAATAATTATTCATTTGAAAAAAATGAACAACTATTCATTTAAAAAAATAACAATTCATTCGATGAAATGAATAATTATTCATTTTATGGAATGAATAATTATTGTTTTAAATAAATACTTTTTTTGCAAATGAATAATTATTCGTTTTTCAAATAAATCAAATAAATATTCTGATCTCTCTCTCTCTCTCTCTCTCTCCTCGCCTGGGCAGGAATAATTCCCCTTTGCGGTTTATAATGAAAGTTTTCAAGCTCCCAGATCTAATCGGACATAAATATGACTTGATGGAGGTTTTTTTTTACAATTTCCTTACTGCCTGAATGATTTACGAGAGAGAGAGAGAGAGAGAGAGAGAGAGAGAGAGATTGGTTTATTTTGGGTACAGAATCTTAAAGAAATTAATAAATAGAAATATTCCTTTACGAGAGAGAAGAGAGAGAGAGGAGAGAGAGAGAGAGAGAGAGAGAGAGAGAGAGAGAGAGAGATTGCCAAATTGGTTTATTTTGGTTACAGAAAAGTATAAATTAATTTCTCCCGAATCTTAAACAAATGAATAAACAAAAATATTCCTCTGCGAGAGAGAGAGAGAGAGAGAGAGAGAGAGAGAGATGATGAGGATGAGCGAGAGAGAGAGAGAGAGAGAGATCGGTTTATTTTGGCTACAGAAGAGCGTAAATCAGTTTCTCCAGAATTCACTAAATATATATAAAAAAATCCAGATAGATTTTCCAGGACCCTTCAGATGTGGGGCGATTCCTTGCGTAGCACGATCTAAACTAATTCCTGGAATCCTGAATCCTAGAAACCCTGGAAATTCCTTTGAACGCGTCTGTGTGCGGCTGGCTTAAGTGCTATCACGCCGACCTTAGGGGCTGGATGTTGGGGGTGGGGAGGGGGGGGGGGTGAGATTCAAAAGCCACAGCTGACGAATAGACAAGGCGTGGGATTTCGGAAAGAAATTTCAGTTATTC
>NC_061098.1:27234963-27244963 GCF_015104395.2 Macrobrachium nipponense | reverse complement strand
GTAGCTAACCAAAGTAACTTATATTCATTACAATACTGACGTATCCTTAGGTTTAGAAATGGGAGGCTTATAATCCACTAATTTCTTAATATTTATGGACTGATTTTATTTAGTGATGATGCCAATTTTTGTTTCTTTTATTTATTCATTTATTTCTTTTTTCCAAACCAACTAAGGAAATCGTTATTTAGACCATCATCGAAATCTATCATGCAGCTGTATGGTGTAACATGCACTGCATAATACGCATGCCCTGCGCTGTATATGTACAATATGATATAATTGATTTCCCAATAGAACTAGAGGCTATTCAATATTCATATTATTCTCCAAAAAAAAAATTCAATACTAAAGACTATCATCGAAATTCTCGCTGCAGTTGTATGGTGTAATTTGCGCGTGCATAATACGCATGCCCTGTACTGTATATCTACCATATGATATGACTGATTTCCTTAGTAGAATCAGAGGCTACTTCAACCAATATTCATATTTATTTTTGCTCAAAAACAAAAATTCTCAATTCTATCTCACTGATTCACTTGTTCTCAAATTACACGCAGCATTAATCATCATTCACGAGGAAATATAAATCCAGAGAGATTCCCGATACCAACAATTCCCGAAAGTGTTGTGGAGCGGACGGCTAAGTATACTCGGATTTAAAAAAAAATGATAATAATAAAAAGAATGCGAAGATTCCCTTCGTACCGTTCACTCAGGTGATCGACTTCGTAGAGTCCAGTATCACCTTTAAGATTTTATTTCGGCTGAAGAGAGAGAGAGATGAGAGAAGATTTAGAGAGAGAGAGAGAGAGAGAGAGAGAGAGAGATATCGTGGTTTTCACTTCTATATAGTAAGCTTAAATATTAGTTTATATTAGATATATGTATCTCTGAACGAATTTCCCCCAGAATGATTTTATACCTCTCGCATTTATTTTCATTTCTGTTCGTCATTTTCCATCTTTATATGAGCAACTTATTTCCCGTATTCTTGTAAATGTACATAAATAAAGTTTTGAATAATAGACTCGATGATTAATAGCACGGGCAGGAAGGTGGCAAGACGCTTCAAATTACTTGTTCGATGCTTGTTTGACTAAGAAGTTCCTTCCAGGATTACTTAGAAATAATGAACAGAAGCTTACGAGGAGGTTTGAAATATGTTTTCCCTCTCGACGTCACGTAAAGGTTACAAGTTTAGTAATTATTGTACTTTGATGGTTTGAAGTATTTTTCTAAAATGCTATTTATGTGCTTGGTGTTTATGTACTCATATATTATTTTGTATATATACATACATACACACACATATATATATATATATATATATATATATATATATATATATATATATATATATATATATATATATATATATATATATATATATATATATATATATATATATATATAAATAACTATATATATATATATATATATATATATATATATATATATATATATATATATATATATATATATATATAGTTATTATATATATATATATATATATATATATATATATATATATATATATATATATAGTTATTTATATAATATATATATATATATATATATACATATATATGTGTGTATATATATATATACATATACACACACACTTGTGTTGCTATGTATGATCTGTTTGTGTATGTTCGCCTGGATACCTACCTGCCTGCTCCAAAGTCCATAGTCTGTATTCCAAGCTCTCTCTCTCTCTCTCTCTCTCTCTCTCTCTCTCTCTCTCTCTCCTGCTCATTTACGTCCTAAAGAGTCATAATCTCCCAGGAGTCGTGAATCATTGATAGGTTTATAGTGGATACCGAATTTGAATTTAACGTGAAAGGGGGTGTATAATATGTAGAGTATTGAGAGGTTCACAGAGCCTTATCAACCTCACATTGACGTTAGAGTAAAATATAAGAAAACATTTTTTATCTCATCTTGGGAGACGAAAGTCTGCCTTTGTGAATTGACAAAATGAGCATAAAACAAGATATTAGCTATCTGCTGTAATTAGAAAATAGGTAAAGGAAATGTTTAGGCGAGATATATTAGATATATATGGAGAAATGTATCTTATTCCAAGATTTTTTTTTCAGACATATTGGCTAATTGATTTTACTAAACGTTTTTACCCTATTAGATGACATCATATAAATAGGAACTAGCTGGGCGGTTGTGTTCTATTATACAGTAAACTAGAATAGTTCGAGAATTTTCTGTTTGGTGTGTGTATGTGTGTGTGTGTGTGAGAGAGAGAGAGAGAGAGAGAGAGAGAGAGAGAGAGAGAGAGAGAAAGAGAGAGAGAGAGAGAACCAAACGGTTATTTACCCATACTTCTCTAACAAGGTTAGAGTAGTTGACCTGAGTTACTAGTTAAACAAAGAAGAAACAACTTTCCTTCCTATCAGATTTTGAACACGAAAATGCGTTAGAAAGCGTCCATACCACGGTAAAACATAAAATAAATAAATGTCGATAATATATCGCATACATTTCACAAACAAGTTGAAAACAATCCGGCGACCTTAAGTGGAGAACTACCCTTTTGCCAAATGAAGGTCATCGTATGTTTCTGGCTCATAACTACTGGTGAGTCTTTTGTGTTCAACCTGTTGTGATGTGTATGTGATGAGTTACAGACTTGTGTTTGTTGCATGTTTCATTTGTTCTTCGTCCGTATTTATAGGCTCCAAACTCAGTTATTAGTACTTATCGGATTGTCTGGATTGAAGTTCTAGGCGCCAATGACCCTTTTATAATTGATTATTAGAAGAAATCTGAAATCTGGAATTTAGATTTGTACTGGAAAATCAGACAAATTTTATTTAAATATATCATATGATAAAATATATACATAATTTTATATATATACATACATACATATATATATTTTTTACGTATGAGCCCAGCTTGAGAGAGGCTCCGATACCAGGAAAAGTTGAGGGAAAACAAGGTGAATTTACTTCAGGTTACCGTAAAAAGGATTTATAGTGATAATTTACTCTAGAGGAAAGGTCGCCAGAAACTCAGCTAAATATACTTTACAGCTATTTATTTACAAGAGGCCCTCACTGGCCGGAGAAAAGTAAATGCAGCGTGTCCCCGCGTTGGGACCCATATATCTCTCACAAATGGATAGCTGGCTAAAAAATTATTCATAAAAGCTGGTTTCATAATTTTGCGGTAATGCAACACTTGCGGGCAGATAGACTTGACAAGTGACTCAGGGAATCTGGAATAGAATCCCAGATTAGACAAGATAAAAGAAAGAGGATTTATTGCACAAATAGTATAATTAGTTCTCTAACACCGGGGAAAAGGAACCTTAATGTTTCACTGAGGTATGCAATGACTTCATTTGTCTGGGACGATCACACAAGGGGAAGCATGCGGCCATGAGGCAGTGAGAGGAAACAAAGGGATGAGTTCTTTTTAGAAGTTTGAATTGGGAAAATGGGGATGACAAATATATAATAGGATGTAAGGGACTGGCAATATGCTCTTTCACAAGACGTACATGGAGGCCATGTTCAGTATGGACCTTTGTAGAAAATGTGGCGCCCGGCTTTGTCTTAGGTCTGAGTCTCTTGGCGCGCCAGTACGCCATGGATAGGCCTCAAATAAATGGGAAGGCTGGCTGGGACATCCGTCCGAGGTCACGAACTCGAGCGGGCTGAGACAGTTCGCAGGTGTTTTGCCTGGGGTGTTGGGGGGTCAGCTTAACCCCCCACGAGCAGGGCAAATCCTGGAAACAGAACATACAGCCAACAGAGGGTTCACAGGAAAAAGAGCTTAAGATATAGGCCTAAGAAGTACCAGTCTGCCTACATCCTTCCCTTCGAGATACGTCCCTAAAGCTGACAAAAGATATATTCTCCCTTCTCACAGGAAAATTCTTAGCCCTGGAACGGCTAGCGTTGGTTTCCCGCCCAAATCAGCTGATATTTGGAGGAAGATGGCTGCCGTTTTACAATGCAAAATAATTAATTAATTACTGGGTAGACGAAGAGATCTATAAACGTAACAGCTCCCCCTGTTAAGAAGGCCCTTTTGGGCGTGAAGGTCTTGGCTTCCAAAATAAGTTGATCGTCTCGACTCCCAGTTCTCCTACTCTAACTTGAAAGTTTTTAGAGCAGCGATACAGTAACTACAGTGGCCTACCTAACTTATTGGCAGAGATGCTAAGTGTACTAACTTAATGTAGTAATATAGTCTAGCCTAAGTAATAACTACGGTTGTCTGTGACGACAGTCTACTCTACCCCTAGATAAGGTTACTTGAAAATTCTACTTGCTACTAACCTATACCTATGTACTAAATCATTAGCTAACCTACTCATTACAGTTAATTCGAGACGCAATCATTTCCAGTGTTGTACGTACAGCAGCAGTTCAGCGACAGAATTGTTAAAATACATGAGGTGAGGGTTAGTTTTACTGGCGAGATCAGGCTGGCTACCTTCTCTGGGTAGGTGCAGGAACACTCTGCAAATGAATGTGACACTGTACCTCGGGCACAGGTGTCCAGGAGAGCATGTGGCTCTTTGGTTAGTGTCTTAATGATTTGTTACAGCCCTTCTTCTTCTTCTTTTTCCTCCAGGGCCTGGCCTATACCAGTCATAGGAGTAGACGGAGGCACCGGCTCTGGGGTAAGGCCTGAAACGCCGTCAGAAGCAGAGGCAGTGGTAGCCTGAGGGATTTCAGGAGAACACCCTACTTCGGTGTCTGCAGCAACCATCATAGAGGTGTAACCTACTGCAGCAGGGGGGCCCTCACTTCAGCTTCTGCGACAGCCGTATAAGGGGAAAACTCCAGGCTGACTCCGTGTCGGGCAGTTCCTGGTTTTCCAGAGGAGGTATGAAGGTAAGGTCCGCTGGAGGTTCATCCTCGGACGACAGAGGTGAGGCTGAAGAAGAATTATGGGCTGGAGATTGGCCATGGGCTGCGGTAAGCTCCATGCCTGTTGGAGGATCTCCTGTAGGAGGATCCTTGATTAGGTTAGGCACCAGCGCTAGTTCAGGGCCAGGCGCAGAGGTCAAGTTCTGTGGTGGCTCTACGGCCAGGCTGGACGAAGCTTGGCACTGCTCAGTGCTGCCAAGTGGCACTGGCAGAGAGGTTGAGGTCGACTGGACCTGTGCCGGGTACCAGAGGTGCAATACCTCTCAGCGTGCCCTTGGAAATGGGAGACAGAGGCTCCTGTCTCTTTTGGAAGGCTAAGCCTTGTGGAATATGGTCAGTTTCCGCTGCTGGTAGTCGGCTAGGGCACCTAGGCCAATTCGTGGAGTGCCCTAGTACGTTGCAGGTTTTGCAACGGAACTGTGAACGATCAATCTCCCTCCTTGGTAACGGGGAGACTGTTGGTGGACGTACTTCCTGGAGGAAGTAGAATTTCGATTACTCCTAGCTTTGGAGAGATTGGTCGTGGGGTTAGGACCCCACTAGGCTTTTTGAACGGTGAGGGAGACTTCATGTCTTGCCCTAGGAGGTCATAACCTCCTGGGATGTAGCTTGCAACTGCAAGGGTACAAACTTTGGAGAGAAACTAGGTCTGGGACCCTCAATTGGATGGTCGGAAGGATGGTGATTAATTTGCGTCGATCGACGTTAGCCCCTCGGGGGATTCGGTCTTCCCGGTATCAGGAGATTTGAGCGCCAGAGTCATCGTAGGCTCTGAAGTGGCTTGGATGATAATGAGCTTGGATGGGGGTGCGACAGTTATAGGGCCCTTAGCTGGGGGGCGGGGGGTCCTAGTAAGGAGGATTTGTGACTGCCATTGTGATGGCGGGAATATTGTGATTGGCGCACCATCCATAGTTGGCAGACATGTGACCCTTGCGGCCACAGTCACGGCAGAACTTGTTCCAAGAACCTCTTCCGTGGCACTGGACGGTCAAGCCGAGATGGCCCCACAGGTTGCGAATCTGTGGAGTCACCAAGGCTGGCAGTGTGCTCTGGCACAGGTGAAGAGTCCTCTCTGGCAGTGATTTGACATGGGGAGGTTAAGGAAACCTCCGTTAAGTCACCCTCGGAAGCAAGTCCGGGGTCAACTGTGGTCTTACCTCTTCCAAAGTGGGGGAGGTAGGCGGTGAAATGTAAGAGACTGAGATGATGTGGAAGGAACTTCGGGCTCTGACACTGGGTCAGGGCCAGGTTTGCAAATAGAAAGGATGTCGGGGAGATCGGAGGCACTAGCCTCTGAACCTAAAATTGAGGTTGATTATGAGGCATGCTGCAGGGATCCAGTGCATCTGTAGTGGGAGCTGCATCCAGGGAGATACGGCTTCAGTAGATCTCGGCCCAATATTACCTGATAAACATCATGAAATTGGTCAACTACGCCCAGGCGGCACAATGTGGTTTCCCTGGTCTCCTGGGGTCCAGAAAGGGCATTTCCACCTTCAGAAGGACCGAAGGAACAGAATGAGGTTACCGTCAATCCATTCAAACTGAATTTCTTCGTCTGTCGGATTTTGGCACCCCTAGGCAATGCCTTTCTTGAAATAAGGGAGACCTGGGCTTCGGTATCGGCCATGACTGTAACCCACTGATAGGCCATAGGAGACTGTTCCATCAGGGAGGGCTACATGGTAGCCTTGGAGAAGTTCACCCTGGAAAACTCTCATCCCAAGGTAGAAATCGACTTGGGCACTGGTTGGAATCCACAGCATGCCCACGCACACAGCAAGTGGTGCAGAACCTCCGCAACCACCTCTTACCGGGAGTCCAGCTCATGGTCTGGGGCTTGGAAGCTTGCCGAGAGATTTCGTCATCTCTGAGAGCTAGCTCATGCTTTCTCTCTTCTTCACGTGCCTTCCTTTCTTGCTTCTCTTTCTTCTTTTCTTGCAGGCACGCGGCATCCTGCTGCGCCTTTATCCACTGGTCAAGTGCTGGTCCAGTGTAACCGGCCTCTTGCCCAGAGTTATGAGGGCTCCGAGCTTCTCTAGCTCTATGGCAAAGAAGTCGCGGGAAGCAGGGGAAGACATTCCCTTAGGCTGTAGTAAGAGGCTCGGATAGAGTTGAAAATAATGGCCAGGAAGGGTACTGAATGAAATGGGAGTGCCTACTGGGTAAAGGGGCATCACTTGGGAAGTGACCCGTAAGTTGGTGGCACTTCTGGAATGGCACCTTCTGATGAGGCGGAAAATCAAATAGTGTGTGCGGCGTACGTCACACTTAAGGCGTTCCTCACTTGGGAGACGCTGGTGAGGAAGGGCTACCTGTAGGTCCAATACAGGTGCAAGGCACTTATGGAGGCGTTCCGTGGCTGAGTGATCCGAAATGGTGGATACTCTAATGAATCGCGTTCCGTAGGACGGACACACAGGTATAGGGCTAACTGTACGTCTGTACAGGTGCACGGCACTTTCAGGAGGCGTTCCTTGGACAGCACTAGTAGTGCTGGTATTGCGGCACTTCGGGAGGCGTTCCCTTCATTGGGCGATCCGGGATAGCAGATTCACCAATGGATTGGGCGTTCCGTAAGGACGGACACGCAGGTTTGACAGCACTTTAGGGCTGGTATTGCGGCACTTTGGGGAGGCGTTCCCTTGTTGAGTGTTCCGAAGGATCACTACCCTTGTACCTGGACACACTAGTTACTTGGGCGTTCCGTAAGGACGGACACGCAGGTAGACTGGCTACCTGTACAGCCTGTACAGGTGCAATGGCACTTATGAGGAGGCGTTCCTTTTGGACAGCACTAGTAGTACTGGTATTGTGACACTTCTGGAGGCGTTCCCTTGGAGTGGTCCGAAGTATCACTGATCCTCGTACATGGACACACTAAAGAATAGGGCGTTCGTAGGACGGACACGCAGGTAAAATGGCTACCTGTACGGCCTGTACAGGTGCACGGCACTTATGAGGAGGCGTTCCTTGTTTGGAGCACTGGTATCGTGCCTGGTGTGTCCCGTCGGACGACACTACATGCAGTATACTCAAGTATACTGAAGAGAAATGGTACTCTGTTCGGGGCAGAGGGTAATAGTGGAGGAGAAAATGTAAAATAAAAAAGGTGGGAGTACTTCAGCAGCCAGTCGATGGACAGTGTCAAGAATTAGTGGCACTGTAAAATGGTAAGACCTGACGTGCTCTGGTGGTGGCCAGTCCTAGACTGGTAGGCTTCCTTGTCTGGAAGTAGTGAAGGTTGCGGTGGCACACTGTGCGGTTTTGTGCTTGCGGTATACGCAAGTCTTTTGTGAAAAAAAAATGGAAAAGACCACTCAGGCAACGACAGGTAATGGTAATTTTAGAAATGCTCAGTCCCTCGCTGAAAGTACTCAGTAAACGAAATAAATGCTTGCAAAACTGCAATGGACACAGGCGCGTACGTATCACGCTCAGGGTAAATGAAAGACACAAGAGACTAAAATAATGTTAGTTCGGCATGCTATAAGTAATGGACGTAGTACTCTTGGCTTCGTGAATAATGGGTTCTCTCTCCTCTCTCTCTCTCTCTCTCTCTCTCTCTCTCTCTCTCTCTCTCTCTCGGAGAGGGTGAAAATGATATATGAATGAACTCCCTTGTATTGAATTGAACTAATAATGTTAGTTTAATAGACGCAATTTGCCTTAAATGATTTACTTACGTTAACATGTAATGAAAGAATTGCTTTTTTTTTGTTGGATAACGTTTTATGAAAGTGATAATGCGCTCGCGGTGAACGATTTTTACGTTATGGTAGCAGCTTGCGCTTATGAAATGATTTGCGTTTCAATATGAATTTCACAAAGACGCGTTTTACGTTAACAATTCTTGTAATTTATTCTATTGAAGATTTACGTTAACTTTACGTAAGATTACTAGGTCCCTGTGAACAGTGAAATGACAGTAAGGATTTTAAGCTGAAATGTTAGCAAAAATTTGTAAATGGAAAAGGTACGTTTAGTACGAAAGGAAATGAAACTTTCGCTCAGCGAGCGAGTGAGCGATGCGATGTGAAACGCGGTGAGCGAGCTGGGCAGCGTGTCATTCAAACAGCTGATTCTCTGTAAACGCGGAGGCAATTAAAAACACAAAATTCTAATTTCTTATTCAAGGCGAATTACGTTAATTTCTCTGGCAGAACGATAGATACTAGTACCCGAGATTAATATTATTTACGTTAAACTTTCAAGACTTACGTTACTTTGCTTAAATCGTTTGAGATAATGCTTAAAGGGATAAAAAACATGGCTGCCGCTTTGACTTTGAGTGAACCGAAGGTTGGCTGGCAGGCATGAGAGTGTGCGTGTGCGAAGCTGAGAAGCTGGCAGGTTTGAGAGCTTTTACGCTCAGCTTAAGGTGATGGCTATGCGGTTACCAACACTTGGAATGAAAACTAAGTTAAAATGAATTTCCCTAACCTATCACAGACAAAAGAATTGTACAATTCTTTTGCCGTAAACTATTAGTAGAATACTCCTAACTAGCTAGGCTTTCTAATACAGCAATAAACCCTGGCAAAAGCACTTCCTAGTTTGATCTGGTACTTTCTGGCATCTATCTAATACACGTGCTCTCTCGTCAGGCGAGAACAATGCGATTTACAAAATAACAGAATTCGCTCGGCGCTCTGGCCGTTACAATATAATAATATTTCTCACTTAACACTTATTTAAAAACATTTGTAATAAAAATACTTAAAAGTACCTTAAGCTAAAATTAAGTTCTAGAATAATCATATTAAATGATTGGTATACCTTACCGTGAGTCACTGTGTGTCTTCATCTGCAAGTGCTTTGCTTTATTTTGCGCTTTGAAAAACATTTACATTCGTTTTAAAGGGATAACGCGATTTACAAGCTTTTTTTAAGCAAGCCCAGATTCGATCCTGGCAAGGTCGCCATTTTACGTATGAGCCCGGCCTTGAGAGAGCTCCGATACGTAAACAGGGAAAAGTTGAGGGAAAAGTTGAGGGAATTTACTTGAGCTAACAGTAAAAAGGATTTATAGTGATAATTACTCTAGAGGAAAGGTCGCCAGAAACTCGGCTAAATACTTTACAGCT
>NC_061098.1:27232929-27234463 GCF_015104395.2 Macrobrachium nipponense | reverse complement strand
CTCTCTCTCGTCTCTCTCGCTTCTCTCCTCTCTACAAAAAGAAAGGGAGAGAAAAAAAGTGTAGAAGTTCCCTGTCAGTGGAACGCTGTTCAGTCGTTCCCAATCAAACCTTCCCTTCGAAAATATGGCACGTTTCGAATAACGAAACCGATAAACGATAAACAATTCCAGCCCTCTAGTCATCGTTTCCTTTACCTTACAGATTAGCAGAACTCCGAACAACAACCCGACGACCACAGTGAAAGTAAATAAAAACCCCTCTCTCTCTCTCTCTCTCTCTCTCTCTCTCTCTCTCTCTGTAGGCTCTGTTTGAAACGAAGTCTTCATCGAAAAATCCGTGTTGATTTTATCATGGTCGTAATAGATTTGGGAAACGGACGTCGATGAAAACTAGCAATAAAAACCGGAGATCTGTATCCCCCCCAAAGCTTTTTCCCCATCTCCCCCCCAGGGAGATGGAGAGGCGGGGGGGATATAGGTATCCCCAGTAGGCCTTGTTCTTTACCGATGTTTCTGGGGCAATAAAGTTTAAGGGGCCTCTGGCGTGAACTAGGGACAGGAGACCCCTCCCCCCACCTCTCATTCTCTCTCTCTCTCTCTCTCTCTCTCTCTCTCTCTCTCTCTCTTGGATGTATATATTGCTGTTGGGGATCCTTTTTTGTTGTTTATTTGTTTCCAACACATCGTAGATATTTTACCGGAATATATAGATATAGTTTTTCCCCAAGTAAAGTTTTTTTTTTTTTTTTTTTTTTTTAGTCACCCGGGATATGGAATATAAAAGCTTTTCTTTTCTTTCATTAACAATGCAACACTTGAGTATACGTAGGAAGAAAGAATTCTGTAATAATTTTAGATTACCTTCATGAAGGTGTACTTATACACCTAATCAGGTACACTCCCACTGTATTTAACTTATTGCCGTTTCGTGGTAGTTACACATTTTCTATCATTTTTTTCTTCTGATGTGTAACGTATTCTCTGACAATTCTGTTTTAATTCAAGTAATGTACAGGGTGTCCATAAAGTCCCAGTACCATTCTTTACAATAAATACTTGTAACGGTACTGGGACTTTATGGACACACTGTATTTTCATAAAAAAAAGTCATGGCCACTCATCCATTAATACCGAACATTCATTTACTTAACTCGGATACAATTGTTATTCGGATTTGAAAATGTTACAAACCATGAAGAGTGATACAATAATTTCCCAGCTGTATGGTTGTGTCTCCATCACAGCATTTCACTATAACACCATTGCTATATATAAATATGGGTTAGAGTTTATCAGTTTGAGGCTTTACTTGTGCATTTGTGCCAATATGGCGTCCCTAAGAATAATTTGCTTACGTGTTTTGCGTGAATTTATGCAGAAATAACTTGCGTATGCCTGTATTTATTCTAGAAGGTTGTAAAATAAATTATGGATTGGGGATTTATTGAAGAAAGCTAAAAATAAATGTCTACAACTTCTTGCCGTGTATTGAAAACAAAACAAAATAGCAAAGTAAGATAAAGGAAATTACTTG
>NC_061098.1:27215429-27220429 GCF_015104395.2 Macrobrachium nipponense | reverse complement strand
GATCACCACCATTGCACATGGCAATCAACAATGAGCTTCACATTGCTCATATACCCAACAATCCGGGATTCTGAGGTTGCAGACTGCCACACTTATTCACTTCTGCCTGTCTTATAACCAGTGACTCTTTGCACTCACTGTCACTACGAGTGTCCCCAATCAACCATTGTTTTTATAACACTCAGTGTATCTGTCCACTTAACACAAGTAACGTCCACTTCAAAGTGGAAATACAGTACATACATATACTCGATACAGAGAAAACCAACATGGGTCTCCCCTGCGCAACTCTAAACACACAAAATTCGTGAAGCGTAAGCAGCCTGAAAAAATAAACGAATCACCGAATTAGCGAGTCTAAATCACCCCATGTGATACTTAAATTACAAGAGTCGCCACCTTTCTTCGTATTGCACCCAAGGGAGAGGGTCCTACCTACCGTGGCATCAAAGTATACAATCAATACGATACCTTTTGTAAACCTAAAACCTTAGTACTGGTTTTAGTAACGAAGCCTATCACACCAACCTTCAAAACCTTAATTTAATAATAAACCTTACGTACGTAATAGATATTATTCCCTTTTACTTTACTTAATACTAAAACCTTCACGTCTTATAATATAAACCAATAGAATGATTCCTGTAAAATAAATTATCATCAATACATGTTTAAATATTAAATTCATTCAACACAAACCTAACTACTCACATCAACAGCACACACACATCAATTGGAACGATACAGATACTACCTTTATAATTGTAAAGCCCTCAGCAAGGTTACTTATTCTATGCTGCGTGAAAGAACATCAGACCAACGTTATCCTTTCCTGGAATGTGAGTAATTCCAGATTCCATTCTTGAAGCATGAGGCTCCATCGCATTAGCCTCTGATTCTTATTTTTATATCTGCTGACAAAAGTTAGAGGGTTATGATCAGTCATAATTTTTATAGGCGTACCTGTGGACGATAGATAAACAGAAAAAATGATTAATTGCTAGGATCAGTGCGAGTGTCTCCTTCTCAACGGTTGAATATTTCCGCTGGCAGACGTTAACTTTTTAGAGAAGAAGGCAACTGGATGAGACACGCCTTGTTCGTCAGCCTGTAAAAGGACTGCACCAACACCCAGATCACTGGCATCCGTAGCAAGAGCAAAAGGAACATTGAAATCCGGAGCTCTCAAAGAGGGAAACTAACAAGCACCTGTTTCACTTCTCAAAAGCATTTTGTGTGTCCGAGGACCAAACAAACTTCACTTCCTTCTTCAAGAGACGGGTTAGAGGTTCAGCAATGTCCGAAAAGTTCTTGACAAAACGCCTATAATAACCTACTAAACAAGAAACTTACGGACATCCCTACGACATTTAGGAACACCTATTTTCTTTATAGATTCAATATTGGCCTGCTTGGGAATTACCTTGCCACCACCAACCTCGTGGCCATAAATACACGACTTTCGCTTTAGCGAACTCACTCTTTTTCAAATTCACTACCAACCTGCTTTTTTCAACACTTCAAACAACGCCTCGATTCTCTTCAGATGAGTCTCCCATCATCACTATAGATAACAATATCGTCTATGTATACCACACCACCTTCTAAACCGTACACCAAACTATTCATTAATCTTTGGAAAGTGGCTGCCGCATTCTTCATCCCACGGCATCACTTTGGCACTGAAACAAACCTTGCGGGGTGGGGTTACACGCCGATAAGGCTCTACACGTTTGGAAAGAGGAACCTGCCAGTAACCTTTTAATAATCAAAATTTGCTAACTATGTTTTGACTTTCCCAAGCGGTCAATACAGTCCTCTATACGAGGCAAAGGATAACAAGTCTGCCTTGGTCACCTCGTTCAACTTTCTGTAATCAAAACATAACCTAAAGTCTCCGTCAGATTTCTTAACCAAAACTACCGGAGATGACCAAGGACTCTTACTCGGCTCAATAAGGTCATGTTTCAGCATGTAATCAAACTTCCTTTGCTACTACACCGCTTTTGAAGATTTAAGGGAACCTATAAGGGGCTTGTTTCACAGGAATAGCATTACCCACGTCCACATCATGTTCTAAAACGGACGTTCGGCCTGGCACATCAGAAAATAAACTTTATAATTATTCACCAACCTCTTCAAGGATTTCTGCTTATCATTACTTAAGTGTGAAACCATACCACCGAAGTTTGCTAATGACCCTTTGTTATCAGAGCGCCAGTTACCTTCATCAACACGATTATTTTCATTATCTTCAACCTCTGAAAAAGAAACAAAGTTATCACTACTATTAACAGGTTTTCCAATAGTCCCCTATAGTGGCCATGCACCACCTTATCCCGTTCCTTATATGGTTTCAACATATTTATGTGGCAATGTTTGAAACGGTTTTCTCCTCTCTGGAGTTTCTACTAAATAATTTATAAGGACTAATTTTCTTCAAACAAAATTTTCCAGGGGCCAGAGAAAGACGCCTTCAGAGGGTTACCAGGAATGGGTAGAAGTACCAACACCTATCGCCTACAGCGAAAATCACGTTCCTTAGATTTACGATCAAAGAGAATTTCATCCTTTTTTGACTTTTCAACATATTTTCCTCAGCAAACTTCCATGCCTTGGTCAATTTGTCCCCAAGATTCGTTACATAATCCAACAAATTTATGTGAGGGACGTCCTCCCTCCCATGATTCCTTAACGACGTCAAGAGGACGACGTACACAATGACCAAAATCAATTAAAGGGTGAAAAACCTAATGATTGACGGTAGGTTGAACGAAAAGCAAATAACAAATATGGCAACTCCTTGTCCCACTCCGAACCATGACTTAGACAATACTTTTTCAACATCGATTTCAACGTCTGATGAAAACCTTTCCAAGGCTCCCTGACTCTCCGATGATATGGAGAAGAGGTCACGTGCTTAATATTTTAATTCAGCCATTTTATCCTTGAATAATTACTAATAAAATTGGATCCACAATCTGACTGAATTATTTTGGCATGCCAACCTGTAAAGAATTCTATTAATGAATCTACAATTTTTCACACTCTTAATACTACGTAACGGTATGGCCTCTGGATAACGAGACATCCTATCAAAATAGTAAAAATATATTCGTTACCGCTACGAGTACGAGGCAAAGGGTCCCACTACGTCTATGATGATTTCTTTGAAGGGTTCCGAGACAACTGGATGGGAAACAACGGTGCTTTTTTTTTTTTTTTTTCGGAATGGGTTGATTGGGGCTTGCCAACCCGTTGACAGACGTCACAACTGTTCACGTATTTCTTGACGTCGGCCTTCAACTTGGGCCAAAAATATCCAGCAAGCAATTTTCCCGACGTCTTGTGAATACCAAAATGCCCTGCCAAGTCATTCTCATGGCCTAACGACATTAAACCTCTCCTGAATCAAAAGGAACCATTATTTGCTTGACTACTTCAGAGTTTTCATTAGTAGCCTCCAAAGGTCTACTTACCCTGTACAAAATATTATTAATAATTTTTAAATTTAGGACTCGTTAAGTCAGAGAGCTCGCCTGGCTCAACTGGGAGATTTGAAAATTCTTCTTCTGAGCTTTAATTAGCTCCTCCGTAGTCCAGTTCAATTTATTTTTACTATTACCAATATTGCCTAAAACTATACTACCACTACGGTCTAAACTACTTAAATCTACGTCTACGGTTGACTCTGCAGCGTCAACAAGTGCAGACCGAGAGCGAGTGACTACAGATATTTCGCTCTCGAGATTAATTAATATTGGACAAGATTTATTTTTAAGGGCCACATCATTTCCAAGGACTACATCAATATTCTTCACGGGAAACTTATCCACTACGGCCAAATTAACCGTTCCCGTAAAAGAAGGACAATCCAAATAAACCTCTCAATTGGATAAGAATGAACCGTATTCCGAAAACCTGACAGTACACAAATTCTGTATGCTCACAAACAAATCCCGCGGCAAGCCTCTCTTAAGATTAACGACTGTGCCGCTCCCGTATCGCGTAAAATTCTTACCCGTTTCCTACAGGACCCATCAACCACAGCGACACTGCCAAGAGACACAAAACGAGAAAAGGCTTCATTTCCACGTCCGAGAGTCATTGATCAGAGGTCTTTGGCGAATTATAGTCTCGTCTCTCTTTTTCTTTTTCAACCCCCATTACAGGACGAGCATTATTTGCAGGGATCTCCGGAAGGCATAACACATGCTTTTAACGTGCCCCCTCTTGTTGCAGAAGAAGCACGTTAATGACTTTGCCTTCTCAGGGTCATAAATTATTTGACTTGTTAAACCTGTTGGATGAAAAGACTTCTTATTATTACTATTTTGTGTTACCCTATTATTACGCCTATTATAATTATTAACAGTATTGGACCTATATTTTATTATTATTCCATCCACTTCTAAACAAACCAGGCTTCATATTGGAAAAGACACCACCTAACTCATTTTTTATGAGACAAGTAGTACTCGTCACTGGCAATAGCTACCTCTTGCAAAGTGTCGAGTTTCAATTCCTCCAAATGAACCTTTACTTGTCCGGCACACACCTTTTAAATTCCTCTACCAACACTAATTCCTTCATTTTATCAAAATTGTCCACTCTTTGGACTTAAACCAATCCTCGGCAGACTGCTTTTTGTTCCCTCGCGCAAACTCTCGAAGGTTTTGATCATTCCCCTTTTGCAGATTTCTAAAGCGTTGACGATACGCTTCGGGGACCAACTCATACGCTTTCAAAACGATATGATTTGACACTGTCATAATCTGAAGACAAATCCTCATTAAGGTAACATACACTTTCTGCGCCCTACCAATTAATTTACTCTGTATCAGAGTAGTCCAGAAATCTTTGTGGCCAACCTAATGTACCTGCAATTCTTTCGAATGAAACAAAAAATTCTGCCACATTACACTCCTGGAAATTCGGAACAAATTTAAGTGCCTGCGCCCAAATTGATTGTAGGTGTTACAGACCTATCTGGGTTAGGG
>NC_061098.1:27207929-27210429 GCF_015104395.2 Macrobrachium nipponense | reverse complement strand
CATAGAAAATTACATTTACGAATATTTCGCCAATAGAACATTTATCTACGAATATTTCGCCCATGGAAAATTTTACTTACGAATATTTCGCCCATAGGAAAATTTTATATACGAAAAATTTCGCCCATAAAAATATTTTATTGACGATATTTCGCCCATAGACAATTTTATTGACGAATATTTCAATCATATTAAAATTCCACATACTGAAGTTTCGTCTAAACATTTGTATAAATAGTGGCTTATGAAGCTGAAAAAGCATTTTGTTTTTATACATAAACTAATACATAAATTTGAACGTAAATTTTATTAAGAAATATCGTACACGAATGAAACATTGCAAAGCATTGACTAAACTTTATTTTGATCTTTGTTCTCGAATGAAAGTAAAAACTATATAAGTTATTGGGGAATATTAAGACGCTCGGTAAAAGAATATTTAACGCAAGTGGGATAGCAACAACGCCTATGGAGGAAATTCACTTCATTTGTTCATTCTAAGTAATACTCGCGGTTTTGGAATGCATCATTATTATTATTATTATTATATAATAATAATAATAATATAATAATAATAATAATAATAATAATAATAATAATAATAATATAATAATAATAATAATAATAATAATGATAATAATTATTATTATTATTATTTTATTAGTTATTATTATTATTATTAATTATTATTATTATTATTATTATTTTGGAGGAAAACGCTCTTTTTAAACAAATTCAGCTGAATAAAACTGGCA
Organism: Macrobrachium nipponense; assembly: GCF_015104395.2. Lineage (NCBI taxonomy): Eukaryota > Metazoa > Arthropoda > Malacostraca > Decapoda > Palaemonidae > Macrobrachium > Macrobrachium nipponense. The sequence continues at coordinate 27,209,674 of NC_061098.1, read as the reverse complement.
GAATTCTCTGTATTCGGCCATATTATTCAATAGCATTATTATTATTATTTTTTTTTTTTGTATTTTTTTTTTTTTTTTTTTTGCTCTATCACACTCCTCCAATTCGACTGGGTGGTATTTATAGTGTGGGGTTCTGGGCTGCATCCTGCCTCCTTAGGAGTTCATCACTTTTCTTACTATGTGCGCCCTTTCTAGGATCATACTCTTCTGCATGAGTCCTGGAGCTACCCTGGATCGGGTGTTTTGTCGACGGGTGGGTTGGAAAGCATCCGAGTAGATTGGCTTACATCAGAGCCGCTTCTAACTTCGCACCCAACTCCCATGATATTGTTAAGACAGCTGGAGGATAATCAATTTATATGTAGATCAGAGAATCGTAGACTCCCTTCCACTTTCCTTTTGTAGCATCGGAAATATGCCTATGCATGCCATTCTCTTATCCGGAATCGAACGGTGTTTATCGCTCTCATCCTACCAATGGAGGTGGGGTTTATTTTGATTGGATGGTGGTGGTCCAAATTCTGCTTCTAGGAATTTGAAGGAAAATAGACGACTCGTACTAGAAATAGGTATTGATATATAATTCCTTGAAAATTTTAAAGCCCGTTTGATTTACAGACTGTAGGAGGGTAGTGCCGTCAGTGTACCTCATACGGTGCACTATAGGCATTACTTAGGGTTCTTTGCAGCGTGCCCTCGACCCCTAGCAGCAACCACTTTCGTTACTTTTACTGTCCTTCCTTTCATATTCGGTTTCTTCCATCTTACTTTCCACCCTCTCAACCAACAATGTTTCAAAGTGCCCACTGCTTTTTGAGGTTTTCCTCCTGTTACACCTTTCAAACTTTTTACTGTCAATTTTCGTTTCAGAGCTGGATGACCTCATAGGTCCCAGAGCTTGGCCTTTGGCCTAAATTCTATATTCAATCAATCATTTGATTTTAATTCTACACTTAATGAACGTTTGTTTTCATTTCATCTTTTAAATTCTGGCAACATTTAACGTTGGTGTCCAATAAATGTATGCATGGTATTTAAAAGGGGATAATTACGAGCATTTATAATATCACAAGACAGTTATAGTATTTTGCATTTAAGTTTACGGTAATTCTGTAATGGCTTTACGTTTAACAGCGATCACTTCATGCTTCTAGGATAATAAGCAATTTAAACCTAACAATTACTATAGTATTTTTCGTTCAATTTTTTGTCAATTCTCTAATGACCTTTAAGTTTGATCAGCAACCACTTCATACTCCTTTTATTGCAACGAACACTATTTAAACCTACCTCCTGACCGACATTATCCCAACAAAAAAACCTATAGAGATAAGAGGCTTAAATTCCCGAAGCCACTTCTAAGCATTTCAGGTTACCCTCGAAGACCTTTAGTCACCGATCATGACCTCGGTAAAAGGCGAAGGCCTCGCCTTTCAAGGGCGACGTCAGCTCGCTCTCGGCGCAAAAACGCCCTGTGAAGTCTGACACTCGTGGGGGGTCCGGGAGGGGTGGGCGCTCCAGGACGACCAATCAGCGGCTTAGAAGTCGCTCTTCTCGAGACTTGAATTGGGCCGTATTGACTATCTCCAACGGAGGTCAGGTGCCATTTCCAAATGATAGGAATATTTCTCTCGGAAATTACTAATGAATTTTTTCCTTTCGTTAGTTTTGTTTAGAAAGAAATTTAGAAATTAGAATAGCATAGTTATATTTGTTTCGTAATTGCATCCTTCCTTGGTATAAGA
>NC_061098.1:27200429-27205429 GCF_015104395.2 Macrobrachium nipponense | reverse complement strand
ATTTGCTGGGATGGATTAATACGTTTGAAGCTTTCGAGTGTTGGAAATAGTTGGTTGGAGCTTTGATTCGAGATTGATTTCTCTGTGCCTCGTGAACTGGTGTTTCGTTTTAATCGAAGGTATTGGTGATAAATGCTAGCCACTGGTTGGCTGACCTAGATTTCAAATTTATCCTCAAATTATTGTTTATCTAAATTTCTGTTTTTTTATGTTTATTTATTTATTAATTTTTTCACTGATAGCCAGCCAGTGGTTGGCTGACCTAGATTTAAAATTCATCCTCAATTAATTGTTTATCTAAATTTTCTGTTTTGAGGTTTTGTTTTCCCTTGATCTTACAACTTTTAAAACAAGTTTTTTGGCGCATATAAAAAGTCTGTCGTGAGTGCGTATGTCAACAGAGCCTTCACACACAGCTCATCATGGAAAGATATACATAACGAACTCGACCGAATTCGCCAACTGCAGACAAACAACGGGTATGCAGATCAAATTATCGAAGCAGCAATAAAAAAGAAAATGGACGAATTTTACCAACCCAACACGATGGCGAAAAACGAGGAGAACTTGATTATTTACCATCGTGTACACTTATGGGTCTGCATACAAGGAGGATTGCTGCACACTACGCGGGATAATAATAAACAGGGGGGCGTAACCCCAAAAGCCCCTTTAACCATAAAAATAAGCCTCAGGATATATAGTAAGCCCAACCTTGTAGCAGCCTTAATAAATGAAGAACGCAGCCCGCTCCGGGGGGACCGAAGGAGATGTGCACGAATGTAGTTTTACAAATTTACTTGTCCAGAGGAGGTGTGTCAAACCTCACAGCCAAAACTACATCGGGCACACTACAACGACCCTTCGGAGACGTCTGCTGGCTCATAAAATCAAGGGGCCATCCATCAACATTACATAGATGTTCACGACAGGAAGCCATCTCTACAAGAGCTCATAGAAGGCACCCATGTCGTGCACAGAGAAGACAACTACGATCGCCTCTTAATAACGGAAGCGGTGAGCATCGCTATTAGAAGCCGACCTTGAACGTCAACAGAATCGAATGGACCATATACTCCCCTCTCCAGCAGGAGAAAGGAATACCCAAGCCAACAGGGACCAGGCAGCGCGCCCCAATCCACCGAGAACATCGCGCCCCTTGGAAGGCATGAGAAGACCCAGCGTCAGCGAAAGTCAAGTAACATCCTTACTCAGGTCGCTGAGACCCCGCCCAAACATGAATCAGCAACCGTTAGCCAACGTACCAATTTTGGACATACACACACACACTCAAATTTAAATCATACACATTTATGTATAAACAGAAATTATCTCTTGTACCTTTATGCATGCTATACAAAATATATACATATATTTGTACTCCCGTATTTAGATTTCTATATTCATTTTCATTCCTGTATGTAATTTTGTAATTTTTATCTAAAACCAACATGTACATATTAAATTTTAAACATACATTTAAGGAAACTCTACCACATGGCATTGTATTTTGAATATTTATTTAACCACTGTTTAAACTTTCACTCTTATTGTCACAGTACATATCCTTATGTTCTTTGTAACTAAAACAACGCCCTTAAGCTGTTAATCCCTAGACTAAACAGTACCCATACCTCAAGGTCATACCTCCCACACGATGAGATAAATAGGCCGAAAGGTCAGATTGTAAGTCAGTAGTCGCTTGATAATGCCATAAGGCGAAACAAGCTGTCGTGACAAAATTCAATAAATGGAATAAGGAAGTCTGCGTATTTTTCACCAGAAATTGACGAAGAGAATCGGAAAAAAAAAAAAAAAAAACTTCGTCGGTATGAAGATACCTGCAAGAAACTTATTGATGCCACTAAAGCAATTGCTTTTAAACGAAATTATATTAGAGAAAAACTATGCCCTAAAAGTATATATATATATATATATATATATATATATATATATATATATATATATATATATATATATATATATATATATATATCATATATATATGATATATATATATATATATTATATATATATATATATATATATATATATATATATATATATATATATATTATATACACACGCATAAGGTACAAATGTCCTTTAGTATCCAAATTCGCTCTACCTCTGAATAATAGTATATTTTTCATTACGTTAACCGAAGTGGATTTTTTTAAGTTGATAATAAATTCCGTCCTATCGTGGATTCGAACCAGCTCACAGAGGGGGAATCAGGACTTCAGGGCCGAGTCGGGAACGTCACTGAAGTTAAAAAAAAATTTTAAGTAAAAAGAATAAAATAAAAAATTGCCATCAGTCATCAGACTGTTATAAAAATTAAATAGAATTAGTAACCTTAAAGAACAAGATATAGAATAAATACCTAATGAACCCATACCGTTTGAGAGAAACTATGAATTCTACTCTTGATGAGTTAAGACGAAGAGAAGACCAACTCACAACGAAGCCTGTTTCCATAACCCTTTCGAAGAGTGTCAACCGATTATATCAGACTCGCGTCCACATCGCTCTGCACCAACAAATCCCTGGGTAACTGTTGTTGCAAATTGCTTTTGAATTTATCCTCTGCGCATCCAGGCTCGTGATTGGTCGAGGAGGATACCGAAAATAATACGATAGATCTTTTTAACTCATTTTTACTGGCAGCTTGTGAGTTAGCTGGTAGTGTTCTGTTCAGAACTTGGGGATAAGCCATGCGTTGCATTTTTTCACACAGATAATGTTGGGTTCCATTTTGTTTGGGGCTGGTGTGGTGGCTGCTTTGCATTCTATTTCTTCGTTTCGGGGAGTGGGAGTAATTGTTTAAAATTTAATGTTATGGTTGTTATAAACGTTTTAACTTTCATTTTATTCCCTTGGCTTAATTATACAAGAAAATTTTTCCTCTATCTATATATCTATCTACTATCTATCTATCTATCTATCTATATATATATATATATATATATATATATATATATATATATATATATATATATATATATATATATATACATAGATATGATATAGATATAGATAGATAGATATATATACTATATATATATATATATATATATATATATATATATATATATATATATATATATATATATATATATATATATAGAGGAGAGAGAGAGAGAGAGAGAGAGAGAGAGAGAGAGTAGAGAGAGAGAGAGAAGAGAGGATGCCTATTTGAACGATTTTGAAGTGCCTGTGGAAGCTTAAAGAACAAAGGAAAGCAGATACTATAAAGTGGATAGAAATGCAACACATGATTTGGAGGAAATATTTATGAAGGTAATTGAACAAGTTTGATAAGATGGATTGCATTTGGAAGGTGTATGGACTGGTATCAGGGTATTTCAAGGCGTTGTTATTTATATGTGGCTGTGAAAGTTTTTTTTTTTTTTTTTTTTTTTTTTTTGGCCTGAGTAATGAAAGGAATAATGACATCAAAGCAGGCACCACTGCACCCTAAATTACGCTTACACACCCCCCACCCCCCTCACCCCACCCCACCAGCATTGAGTAGACACATTTAATCCTTCTCCCCGTAGGGCAGTAGTGCCTTCAGTGGTCCTTAAGTGGCGCGCTGTAGGTACTACTAAAGGCTGTTTGTAGCACCCTCTTTCAGCCTTTTACTTGACCTCCGTTTCCTTTTCCTCTCTTCAATCTTGCTGTCCAGTCTCTCCAACTTCCTCTTTTTCACTTAAAATCAAATTTTCATAAACAATATTTAGTCAAAATAATTTATAAAAATAACATTTATCCCTCTCCTAATAAACTGTCGAATAAAACTCAACCCAGACAATAATAATTAATGTTTAAACAAATTGAATTACTTATATCTGCCTTTGTGATTAACTACGCATGCCTACCCTTATGTATACAGCGAGACCAGTTTTCCTTTTTTCTTGTAATCTCCTCTTTTTACTTTTTTTTATTCCATAGTTTAATTGGTATCTAGTGAACATTATCATAAAACTCAAGTAAGTTTATTTGATATCTAGTGAATATTTATCATAATAATTATCATAATAGATAAGTAAGTTTCAATTGGTATCTAGCGAATATTTATCATGAAGGTAAGTAAGTTTAATTGGTATTTAGTGACTATTTATACGAAAGTTAAAGTGAGTTTTAATTTGTATCTAGTGAATATTTATCATGAAAGTTAAGTAAAGTTTAATTGGTATTTAGTGACTATTTATCACGAAAGGTTTAAGTAAGTTTAATTTGTATCTAGTGAATATTTATCATTGAAAGTTAAGTAGTGTTTAATTGGTATTTAGTGCTATTTATCACGAAAGTTAAGTAAGTTTAATTTTGTATCTAGTGAATATTTATCATGAAAGTTTAGTAAGTTTACTTGGTATCTAGTGCATATTTATAATAAAAGGTAAGTAAGTTTAAATTGGTATCTAGTAAATATTTATCATAAAAGTTAAGTAAGTTTAATTAGTATCTAGTGAATATTTTATCATAAAAGTTTGTGAAGTTTAATTAGTATCTAGTGAATATTTATCATAAAAGTTATGTTAGTTTAAGAATTAAATTGGTATCTAGTGAATATTTATCATGAAAGTTAAGTAAGTTTAATTTGTATCTAGTGAATATGTATCATAAAAGTTGAGCAGTTTAATTGGTATATAATGAATATTTATTATAAGAGTTAAGTAATTCAATCACTGTCACATCACGTGACGTATTTTGATTTATTGTTGCTATTATTCGACTCCTAAGTTGGGAAATGAAAAAAAATTATACATATATGTAACCCTTAAACCTTATATTTTATCTGGTATTATTATATATCATTACGTAGTTTTGTTTAAATATTTGGTTAGTGCTGTCATTTGCCATTTGATATTTAGGTTTCACGTTTTTTTTTTTTTTTTTTTTTTTGGGGGGGTGTGTGGTTTTTAGGACAATAAAATCTAATGAAAATATTTTTGTGTGTGTTATTAATCTCAATAACTGCTGCATTCCTCATA
>NC_061098.1:27183215-27199929 GCF_015104395.2 Macrobrachium nipponense | reverse complement strand
AGCAGCAGTAGTAGTAGCTATTACTACTTTTATCTTGAGTTCAAATTTTTTTTTTTTCTTTCTTTAGCGACTATTGATTTGGGTTAGGAGTAAATGATTATAATGATTAGAGTGAGAGATATCTGCATGTATAGTGGAGTAGTAGAACGATAGACACTGTGATTGATGGTAAAGCTACAGTTATACTTGTGTTTGGTTACCTCCTTCGCAATCTTCATTTGGACTCAGGGCATCAGCCATATGCTTGTATTACGAAGGTGAAGAAGAGATGGCCGGAACATAACTGTCGGCGATGGTAGCAGAAATCCGTTGTCACGCAACTTTTCAACTTTTTTTTTTTAGCAAAGAGAGAGCCGCCTATTGCCTACAGATTGGTTTGAATATAGGTAACTGGTTATAGTTGCTCTGTGTTACAAATAAAAATTGAGCATTTTTACCGGACATTCATTAGAGTTAAAGCCTTGATTATAGCGCAAAAATTATAGCAAAATCTCGTACTGATACCAGTCTTCATTACAGGGTTATTGACCAAAAACGTGACTGCACTGTCTGTGAAACCCACAGTAAGGGAGCTTTACCAATTACAATTAAACATTACCTTTTATTCAGGCTTGGAGTAATTGTCATTTATCTGAAATGTTTTTAATTACACGTTTTGAAGTTAACTGTAATTGCGTTTGTTTTTTATTTATACCTAATGGTAATCGTAATTGTAACTGAAAAGTTCAAATAATAAAGTACTTTATTTGAAATTGTTATCCTAGAGCAGCCCTCTTACTTTTCGAGAACTCATCTTAACCACATGCAATAGAGAGATGTTTTGAGTCGCTACCCAATTTATTTATTATATTATTAAAGGAGAATGTTAACAAACCAGCTACAATTCTAACAAAATTTTATTCCATTTATTTCCTTTTTTTGTACAAAGTTTTGCGAAAATGTTTTCCAATATTTGAGTTTTGTATTTCAGTAATTATTTTCTTATAATCAGCATAATAAATTTTCAACACAATAAACATACTAACAATTTACTTAGGCAAATCATAGGATGTTAATGATAATTTCTGCAGTTCTAAAATATTTTAGATATGTTTGTTTGTATTTGTACTAAAGGTATTAAAAGTTACAACTTACAATTGTTGCAGAAATTGACTGTAAAAGGACACTAAACTCAAGTATAAACACTTTGCAACTATCTGCATTTGTTTAAGGAAATGGGTGTGCGAAATGTAATTGAATAATAAATTTTATATATGTATTTGTAGCTGTGATTACAATTGTGAAATTATACTAATGATCGTATTTGATATTGTTCCCCATTTTGTAATTGAAGTTGTAATTGTAATTCGATAACAGGTCAGGTAATTATGATTCGAATTGTAATAGACATAAAAAACTAACGTCCCAATCACCCCTAACCTGCTTATATTACATAAGACATGCGACAGTAGCTACTTCATACGAAATGGATAAGCATAAAAATAATGGAAACAAAAATAATCTTTTTTAATGTATACATGGGAGAAAACTGATTAGAAATTCAGTGATTTTTCCACTGCACTTCGGCCTCTCTCAGGGCACCTGTGAATTAATTGTTTAATCTTTAATCAACTTAATCTTTCTCGGGATCTATGGGGTTCATGTCTGCACCCTTATTTGGCCAGTCAACCAATTCAAATCCTCTCGACCTTGAAACCATTCCTGGACTATTCTGGCCGTATGGATGGGGCAGCTGTCATGAATGAAAATGACAGGACTAAGTGAAAAGGGATAATTCCGCTGGTGAAGTGAAGGGAGAAAGAAATCTTGAAGAATTTTAACGTATTTTTCACTGATGAAAACCTTCAGTCTTGGTGATATTACATATACCATGTAAGGAAATCCAGGACCACACGTTTACGGTTACAAGCCACTCCTGGCCACTTCGTAAATGTTTCCTTGGTATTATCTGAAGGAAAACAATCTGAATTTTTTTACAATTTACGCGTTGCTTTCCGTAACAGGAAAAAAAAGTATATCTTAGTTTTACCAGACCACTGAGCTGATTAACAACTCTCCTAGGGCTGGCCCGAAGGATTAGATATTTTTTTCGTGGCTAGGAACCAATTGGTCACCTAGCAACGGGACCTACAGTTTATTGTGAGATCCGAACCACACTATATCGAGAAATGAATATCTATCACCAGAAATAAATTCCTCCGATTCCGCGCTGGCCGAGCCGGGATTCGAACTTCGGACTACCGAATTGGCAGCCGAGCGCGAAAACCACTCGTCCAGCGAGGAACTGTAACAGGGAAAATAATGATATATCGGTAGGGGGAAATGTAATGCTAAGTAACAACCCCTGCATTAAGATAATGTCTATTCATCTATGAGGATTAATACTTATTACAAGTTTGCATCCTCCAACCTCTTATACACTAAAACAGCTCGAAAGTGGATTAGTGGAATTCACGTTAAGAGAGGAACAGCACCACCTTTAGTAAACAGTGTTTCAAACAGACAATTAACAATTTTTCATTATGAAGACATACAGAATTTTAAACGTTATCAATGACAGTAATGACCTGAGATGTTGCAATGCCAGTAACAGCCAACCAAATAATCAGTCCCACTAATCGTGTGATTTAATATATCACTTTGTTCAGTGATAACGATATCACTGCTACAGCACCCCTATTACACGCTAACAAGTTTGTCACCCAATCATGGCTAGACTAAGGTGCTGTATAAATTTTGATAGGTTATCTGTCCTCTGCTAGTAGTATTCGTTATAGTCTCCAAATGAACAGCCAACATATAGTTCTCGGGCACAGATCGTCGCTCTACGAGAAAGTGGGCTTTCAATACGTGTGTGTTGCACAGCATCTTGACGTCTCCCCTACAACAGTAAATAAATGGAAAGGAGGCACTGGGAAATTGACGGACTTTGGATAGCATTTATTTATTTCATTTATTTATTAATTTTTTAAACTATAAACCTTATAAACCCGTGAAATTATGAAACCTAAATTACAGTTGCTTTGGTCCTGTTGAACTCTAATAGTGATTCTTTCTCTTTACTTCCCAGAATACCAAATAGCGTTCCCATAATTAAACAGGCTATAATTAATCTTGATTATCTAGGTATCTGCATGTTAATTACCTATTTCAGTTCGAAGACCTCCACCACGAATGACCACCCGTTAGGATAACGACGACATTCGACGAGCAGCATAAGAAGACCTTTTACCAATACTATATGCTATTTGTGAACATCTGGTATTAAAATGTTTCGGCTATGACGGTGCGAAGACGTCTGCATGAGGCAGGAATACCTCATAGAATTCATGCCAAGAATGAATTTCTCGCCCGCAACGGCATCGTTTGCTGATAGGCTTGCCTTCGTTCAACAGTTTGTGGGGGAGGATATGGAATTTTGGTCTCGAGTCGTATGCAGTGACGAAAGGTCTTTTACTAGCAGAAGTCACGGCAGAATACATAACTGAAGACCGAGTAATATAAGGTGAGTTTCTATAATCATTAATAACAGTCAGCCTATAATAATTATAAGCAAGGGTAATATTATAATCAAAAGATAATAATTTTGTCTCAATAACCATGTATTTCCGCTAATTGAATTATATTGCTAAGAGAAGTGTGAAAATAAAAATTCTTCATTGAAAACCCCCCATTAGTTCTATTATGGCCAGCTTTCAGGCATTAAGCAAATGCATTATTAATGTTATGAATAATCACGTAGACAAACTTATAATATAGAGTACAGCCTGTTTACTGAATTAAAGAATATCATATCATAACGGACTGTTGCAGATCAAAGTTAATGCTATTATAAGTATTAATCCTTGCAGATGAATAAACATTCTTAACTTATTGCAAGGGTTGTTACTTAGCATTTTATTTCCCCAAACGATATAGAATTATTTTCCCTATTACGGAAAGCAACGCGTAAATTGTTAAAAATGAGATTTTTTCCCTTCAGATACTACAGAAGAAATTTACGAGGTGACCAGGGGAATGGGCATGTCACAGTAAACGTGTGGGGCTGGGGGGATCTTCTTATATTATAGGATGATATCACCAGGATTGAGTGGGGTTCAACTGGTGAAAAATACATTGAAATTCTTCATGATTGCTAACTTCTTTCACTTCAAGAGCGGAATTATTCCTCCCCACCTGCTCCTGTCATTTCATTCACGACCGCTGCCCCATTCATACGGCCGGAATAGTCCAGGAAAGGTTTGGTTCAAGGTCGAGAGGATTTGCAGTTGCTTGACTGGCCAAGTAAGGACACAGACATGAACCTCATTCTGAGAATATTTAGGCTAATTTGGTAAAATGTTGGGAGCCTGAGAGGAAGATGAGACCAGATCAACTTATGAACCTCTGGGAACACAATGGAAACTCTTCAACAACCGACCACAGAATCGTCGAGAAACCATGAATCTTCTATGCCTAACAGATTGTAAGAGGTGATCTAGAAGGAAGGAAGGTTTCTGACTTCTCATTAATATTAAAATAAATGTAAAAATTGAGTGTGTATATTTGGATTACCCCATGGCTTCCGCTGAACTTCCATGTCGTATGATGTAAAAAAAATCGTAAACAGACCTATGCATATCGTTTAGCTCCAGGTATTGATTATTATAATTTATTTATTAGAAAGGTGAATTTGATATCTTAAAGGAGTTCAAAATCCAAAGGGAATTTCGCTATCCTGATTTTTTTCTTAAAAAAAGTATCTAAAAAGAGAACCCTAGGACAATATCATCAAACTACATTTCTCCAAATAGCTCTTTCCACATGGACAGGTAAACGACTGAAAGGGCTGTTTAACAATAGAGACGTCTTTCTCTCCTCACACGAATGATGATAAGAGCGAAAGGAATTTCTGTCCGTATGACATTAAAACATGTATCACAATTAATATATTAGAAAATATAAGCCAAGTAGATATGTTTATCCATATCATGTAATAATTATTGTAATGAACGGCGTGTAGGGAATAACCTCTACAGTATATTCAAGAGGGAATACAAACCCAACCATGAATACATGAAACCTCTGAATATCAACAATTGTTTATCATTGGCAAACGAATTAAGTTTACCATATGGGAATGGTTAAAAGTTTGCACCAAGTTTGGGAGTCCTTCTTCAATTTCCATTACACGTTGTGGAATTTTCTCTGTCCCTAGTAGTTTCATTTTGATTCCTCAGTCTCTCTCTCTCTCTCTCTCTCTCTCTCTCTCTCTCTCTCTCTCTCTCTCTCTCTCCTTTTCATTCTATATGTATTTACAAGAGAGTGAGTTTAACCCAATCCTTCTTCTTGTAAATGTTGTATTCAGAAAATCTACAGTATTATAATAATATTAGAATAAACACTAAAAACACGCAGGCATAAAGATAAACAAGAAAATATTTCAAGTGCGCTTTTCGTTAGTCATACTCTCTATCCACGAGCATATCTACTTCGTCCACTCATCGGGGTCGCAACAGGCCCACCTTACCCCTAGACCCCCACCCATTTCAGTTGTAGCAAACCCCAGGCTGAGGACATCGGTACAGCAAAAGCAAGAAGCTTGTCAGTTTGAATTACATTTTAGAATCCAAAACCTATAAGACGGCTTAACAACAAGAACTCAATCCCCGACACACTCCCCCCCGCCCCCACCCGAAAAAAATATATATGCATATATTAGTTTAGTCAAGATTAGAAGGTGTTAATGACATATCAAAACTGCATACTTAGCGCAGTGGTATTTCTAGATGACATGTCACTTTAAAGTAGCTAATATGAGAGAGAGAGAGAGAGAGGAGCTAAGGCGTCGGACACTTTCAACTCGTTCACTTAGTGTTTGGTATGTTCAATTGCTTCCTATATATTATTGGTAGGAAAACGCACTGCAACCGATACTATAAACTTGGCTTTCATGATAAGGTTAAAATATCCTGCTATGATGTTCGTGATTCTCTCCAATACCAATGTAACTCTAAAATTTTGATCAATTTTAAGTAATGCGTAATGAATATTGACCGATACATAATAACAGACACGGTGGTAAGATAAACGCCCTTACCTTAGACGAAAGTTAAATGGAATCTTAATAAACAAACTTATATTAAAAGTGAGACAGTAATCTTAGTTTACAGCGATATAACCTGTTCAGATTACTTTTGTTTTTTTTACTCCGTGTGTGTGTGTGTGTGTGGGTTTCTCCAACCATACCTAATGACTCCTCCCACTGAAAGAATTCCAGAGCTTATTGGTGGAACTACTTGCTAAGAGAGGAAGAGCGTGGCCACCAGAGAGTACAAGGCCTTTTCACCCTCTGGCCGCGCGTCGTCCTAAGTAGGCTGACCTGGCTATCAAACACTGGGAGGGCGGGCTGGTGACATGTAGTCGTGTGAGGAACTCATTACCTGAAGTTTTTATGCACTCTTACATAACATACATACATACATACATATATACATACATACATACATACATACATACATACATACATACATACACATTATATTTAACTAGCTAACGTTTCCCCACCACCCCAGAGGTAGTTAGCATGGCGCGTTTTTTATATTTATACTGCAGTTCCCCTATAGGCCTAGTCTGCAGTGATTATATATATATATATATATATATATATATATATATATATATATATATATATATATATATATATATATATATATATATATAAATGCATGTATTAGAACCATGCAATGAAATAATAACTTACGCGCTTACTTTGCTAAAGTCTGCAGTTTTCTCTTCTTTTCTTGGAGATACTTTTGTTTTTTGGTGCTTGAATAGAGTCATTTTCCTTCTGACAATAGTTATTTAAGAGAGAATTCGTTGATGCCCAGACAATCATCTTTCTATTTTTCTCTAATGGATGACCATTCTCACATTCTTCCAAATGGAAATGAGCATCATCTTCCTTCAGAATATCGAGAGTGATATTCATAACAAGCTGCCTCTGGTTCTTGAAGATTTGAAAGTGTCATTCTGAGTGAGTTTATTCACAATTATGTAGTTGTATCTCACTATATTTATTGTTGCGCTGTCAGGAAAAACAAGGACCCTCTGCTGACACCCTTTGTATAATCTAAACTCAAATCCTGGTCTTTCTCTTCATTGGTAACTTCAGCTCTTGTTAAAATCTCTAAGCATGATTTGCATTTCATTTTTTTATTTACACTGTAACACAGTAACCTGCTAAATAAGTTAAACAGGAAGAACGCCATTACATCCTTCAATGTCATGTTGTGTACTTTAAATATCAATATCCGAAGATTCATCTATTTCAGAGTTAACTTCATGTTCGTCCAATTTATCTCAATATGTTTTTTGAGTGTGATACCTTTTTCCCTGGAATGGTAAAACCATTTCATTAATGGACATTTTCCTAATTTTTTCTTTTTTTCTCGCATTCAAACATTTGCCTAACTGATATGTTATAATTTCCCCCAGCAAGTTGTCGATATTCCCCAAACCTGGATTCCAAATGATCTGTTTGAAATTTTCCTGGAAGAATATAACTCAGATTAAGCTCATCTTTACAATATTTGGTTAATTCTACAATTGCATACGTTGTGTGCTTTAATGCTGTGAATGTTTCCCTCGTTAATTTCCCCCCTCCCCCTGGAATTTTCTCCCAATTATCTAACCAGCCTAAAAATCTTAACAGATAATTGTATTTTCTATCATTTTCAATCACACGTAAGTGGGGTGGGACAGTATTCATTATTTATTTCTTTTCCCTTTGAATATTGAACTTTACATTAACTATTGACCACCAAATCCAAAATATCTCTATAAAATTTGCTGTATCATTGTAATTAGGCAATTTTTTCTCTTTTCCAATGTTTCGCATTGCTTGAATAATATATTCATTAAAAATTTTTAGGACTAAATTCACATTTTGTTTTTCAAATGTCGATGGCCGCAATGCTTTTATTGTTAACTTATAAGATGTCTTAATAATAATTCTGACTCTACTAAATACAAATCCTCTAATGATTTCCAGGGAGCAAAGGATACATTTGGTTCGCTACAAATATCGCTGAATGGAAATTTTGGAAATACCATTGTTTTGGATTCATCTTTGAGACCCAACCAGTTATTTCTGACACACTTCAGTATGTGTACACTATCAAACAAGAAAAATAAAGGTCTGCATTTTGCAGCTGGATGGGGGTAGGCAATTGACAGCTTTGGTGGGGTTGCAAAATGCGACATCGCTTTTCCATTTATCGCATTATTATCAGTAATGACACTGATTACTTTCAATCCAATTTTTTCCAACCCTAGTATTACTTTTTTATAACTTGGAATAGCGTTTCTGCTTTTTATAGTTTTTTACCGGAATAATGTGTACCACATCTCGAAATTTTGATAGAACGCACCTATCATGAAAGCATATGCAGTGGTTGCTGCTTCATTGCTGTTAAATGCAGATCCTATTACAGCACCTCCCTTATAATCAAAAAAAAAAAAGGCTTTAAATGGATCTCGTACAATCATTAATGTTACAGTTTTGTCTGTGGGTTGTAATGATTTTGATTTTTGCCTGATATACGAAAGAAAATTATATCATCATACTGCTCTGTTTCTGGACTAAGTTGCTTAGATATAAAAACCCGCCTGATCGTTGACATACTGGGTAAAATTAACCACCTCTTCTATCCCTAAAGTATCTGTAAGCTCGAGGTGAAATATTGCATAGCAAAGATGAAGAAACCAAAAGATCTGTGGAATACTGAATGCTCTTTTGAGTCATCAAGTTTAGTTGCTCAAAGATAAATTTCAAAGTCATTGAATGCTTGAATGGTTGGTCTATTATGGTGATTAGAAAAGTTAAAATTAATTGAATAATAGCAACTGGGTTTATGGAAGAGTTATTTTGTCTGTCATACTTTCTTATTTCTTGTAACATGACTTCGATGGAATTTGTATCTTGCACATGAGAAGGAATGATATAGTCATGCAACTCGAAGTACGGGCACATTGTCGATATACGCCTGGACAGATTTTATCAGGATGTATTAGTACAGACATCATCATATTAGGAGAAGGTGAAAGCGATATGTGACTGATCAAGAGATAAGGTTCTTTATGAATTATGTCCCAGTACTTATCCAGCTTAAGTTTCCTCGAAAGTTCTTGCAAATCCCTAAATCCAATTTGCGTTTCGTATGCCTTTGCATCTGTGATATGCTACTTTCAATTGCTACTTTGAGATGTCTCTTCTATTCTTTGTCTTTTAGATTCGGGTGACTCTTCGATGTTCATTTAGTTTCAAATATTGAGGAATAGTTGGAAACACTGTGGGAACGCATTTTCTTTAACATATGGATGCTTTAATTTTGCAGTAATTTTCCTCCCAGTTTTTTCATCCATTTCAATAAATTAGAAGTTTCCCTCACAATATCATCAGGATGAAAATGCTGTTCACAAAACCTGCAAAGTACAATGATATGCGACAGTCAGGAAAAACGTTGTCTACTTATTTTTTTCATGAAAAAAAAAATTGTTAATTTCTAAGACCATCTATTTACCGCAGGAAACCGTCAGATTTCCAAAAAAACGGACGCATTAGTTTTCATCATTCTAAAAAATAATTGAAATAAAGTTCATTCTAGCCTGTTACCCATATATGCAATTAATTGTATTTGTATAGCTACATATTTTTGCGATTCAAGTACATATTACTAACAAAATCAATATAATGACAAGTAATGTAAGTTGGATATATACATACATATAAACACATAGTGCACACATACACACAAACACATACATACATACATACATATATATATATATATATATATATATATATATATATATATATATATATATATATATTTATATATCTATATATATATATATATATATATATAATATATATATATATATATATATATATATATATATATATATATATATATATATATATGGTGTTTTAACTATGCCTACCATAAAAATAGTAAAAGTGCTGTCCGTCTCTTTCTTTCATTATATTATATAAATTATATTATTATATATATATATTATATATATATATAATATATAATATAATATCTATAATATATTATATA
The DNA here is from genome assembly GCF_015104395.2 of Macrobrachium nipponense. Classification (NCBI taxonomy): domain Eukaryota; kingdom Metazoa; phylum Arthropoda; class Malacostraca; order Decapoda; family Palaemonidae; genus Macrobrachium; species Macrobrachium nipponense. The sequence goes on along the minus strand of NC_061098.1, from coordinate 27,189,823 downwards.
GATATTATTATATATCTATGAAGTAGACAGATACACGGACAGGCACAGAGAGAGAGGATGGACGAGAGAGATAGAGAGAGAGAGAGAGAGTGAGAGAGAGAGAGATGCTTCCAACAAATTATCAGCATACCCGATGATTCTCCGTAGGACGAAAATTTTCTCTCTTGATGTTTCTTAGCCATTTCTCTTTCACTTGCTCATTTTCAGGAAACCTGAAGATATTAACTTTTGGTCCGTTGTCGTAATTACCTTATACATTTAGGTACGCAGCACTTGTAAGGCATCTTCTTCCAGGAGCAAGCACGTGTGGTACTGTACACAAAACTTCTATCAGCCTTTTTCTTCTTTAAATCTTATTTTTCAAATTCAATAATTGTTCGTCCACATAAACTCATATAGAGCCACTTAAAATGCACCAGCACTTGGATGTATTCTCCTAAATTTCACTTTAGAATTTGATTCCAAGCAGCGTGACCTCACTCGACCAGTACCCCGGAAGGACTACTTATCTTAGCCCAGGTCAGCCTACATACGAAACGTATTAGGGATTTAAATGCCCGGGTGAAAAGGACCTTCTTCTCCCGGTGGCCATGGGAAGAGTCCTCCCCCCATCCCCATTCAGTAAACACTGTTACCATATAATTTTTCGAAGTCCCTCAAGAAGGTGTACCAGGGAAACCTGTGGTCCAACTGTACGTGAAATTAAAGTATTTTTTTTTTATTCAAAAATTATTTGGTCAAATGAATGTAAGTGAAATGAAAGTATATTTTAAATTTAGAATTATTTGGCCAAAAGGATGTACTGAAATGAAACGTATATTTCAATTTTAAAAATTAATTGGTCAAATGAATGTAACATGAAATGAAAGTATATTTTTTAAATTTAGAAATTATTTTGCAAAGGGAATGTACTTTTATTTAAAAATTTAAAATTTGGTTTCAGTTTTGGATGTACGTGAAATGAAACCTATAATTTAAATTTTAGGAATTACTTGGTCAAATGAATGTAAATGATGAATAAAGTATATTTTAAATTTGAATTATTTTGCCAAATGGATGTAATTTTAATTTTAAAAAAATTATTTGGTTCAGTTGGATTGTACGTGAAGACGTATATTTAAATTTTAGAATTTACTGGGTCAAATGGGTTGTACATGAAATGGAAGTATATTTTACATTTAAATCATTTGGTCAGTTGGATGTACGTGAAATGAACGTATTTTTTAATTTCAAAAATTATTTGGTCAAATGAATGTACGTGAAATGAACGTATTTTTTAATTTCAAAAATTATTTGGTCAAATGAATGTACGTGAAATGAAAATATATTTTAAATTTAGAATTATTTGGCCAAATGGATGTATTTTTAATTCAAAAATTATTTGGTCAGTTGGATGTACGTGAAATGAACGTATATTTCAATTTCAGAATTACTTGGTGAAATGAATGTACGTGAAATGTATGTATATTTTAAATTTAAAATGATTTCGTAGTCAAATGGATGTACGTGAAATGAAAGTATATTTTAATTCTAAAATTATTGGGTGAAATGGATGTACGTGAAATGAAAGTATATTTGAAATGTAAAATTATTTGGCCAAATGGATGTACGTGAAATGAAAGATTATTTCAATTTTGAAATTATTTGGTCAAATCGATGTACGTGAAATGAAAGTATATTTTCAATTTATGAAAGTATATTCTAAATTTAAAATGCAAACATTCTTTGTCTTTAAGCAGATAATCAGCATCACTGATACAAGAGACCTGTCAATCATTTTGATGATTTAAAAAGAAAAAAAAAAAAAAAAAAGGTCGGTTGGGCTCACAGTAACTGGAGATTAGGCCCTTGCTTGACAAATTCTCTCTCTCTCTCTCTCTCGTCTCTCTCTCTTCTCTCTTCTCTCCTCTCTCTCTCTCTCTATCTCTCTCTCTCTCTCTCTGACTAATTGGTTCTGCCAGAAATGCTAATGGAAAAACTGTTTCATTTCTTGATATCTTTATACTCTTGAAATACATTTTAACCGAAACTACTTTCAATAGAAACTCTGTTTAAAAAAAAAAATTCATCTTGAATCATAATGAGGAACTGGTGAACGATTTCAATTCATCGGAAAATAAAAGTTGAATAAAAGTTAATTAAACGTTGGAAAAAAAAATCCACCTTTTATTGAATTCACAAGGGAGGGTTGGACGAGAAAAGGATTAAAAAAAAATTGGAAAATGCTTTCCGAAAGGAAGTAGCTTTACGTCCTTTCTATAGGAGGGGGAAGATTATCCCGTGCGACTTGATAACAGAAAGTACATTTTTTTTTTTTTAGAAAAGGAGCTTCATTGGGGTAAGTATAGTAGATATTTTTATTTATGTTTCAAAAATATGTTCACGAAGAAATATATTTTAGAGGCTGGATTCAATAAAAGATAAATGAGAAATGTATATTAGATGAGTACTTCTTTTTTTAGGAAAGGAACTTCATGGGGAAAGTATAGAAGGTTTTCGAAGGGAAATTTCTTTTTGTCTCAAATATATGTTCACGAAGAAATATATATATTTATGAGTGTACACATTAAGTTAAGCATGGAGGGTTTTATTTTATAATTAGGCTGAATAGGATTTGAAAAAATCAGGGGACAACCTAAAGATTTCTCGGGTTAGCATCAAAAATACTTTAATTACCTCATAGTCTATTCTTGGATGCCTTACCATTTTTGCTGCTACAAAAATTCCTCACTTAAATGCTCTCTCTCTCTCCTCTCTCTCTCTCTCTCTCTCTCTCTCTCTCTCTCTCTCTCTCTCTCTCTCTCGATATATTAAAATAAGTCCAGCATACATTATTGAAAAGGATATCTTAAAACCCAATATTTATATTCTGCAAGTATGAAATGAAAAAATATTTCTTGTTAATTGTTCAGTCTCGTTGGAGCCTGCCTAATTTATATTTTTTTTCCACATCCAAAAGCAAAGAACATTGCTGAATAAATCTTCCTCTTATTAAAGGAACTTATTTTCATCTCTTCCTGCAAAAAAAAAAATAAAAAAAAAATAAAAAAACATTTTTGTCATGGTATGATTTTTGATATGTATATTTCTTTTCATATTGTTTATATGTTGAGAAAATCTCACCGAAATTCCAGAAACATATCTGCTGATCAGAATTTTGGTGTCTGAATAATTCGTAAATATGGAATTCCCCTCCCCACCCCCCTCTCCTTCCCCCTGCTCCTAAATAAGACTTCGTTATCATAATTTTAATTAAAAGTAGGGAAGGTACGGGGCTGATTTATTAATCTTTTCCGAGCCCCGCTAACACCTCAGAGAGAGAGAGAGAGAGAGTGAGTTATGCAAGTATCCTTACATAACCATGAAGAAGGAATAACAGTTATTGTCTTGATTTATTGCTGAAGTCAGTTACAATTAAATGCAATAAAGTACTACATTTATGGAATTCCAGTTAAAGAAGGGTTAATTAAGTTAATTATGTTTTTTAGCCTATCTTTAATGATCTAGTTAAGAAGGGCAATTAAGTTAATTATGTTTATAGTACTATCTTTAATGAGATCTAGTTAAGAAGGGCAATTAAGTTAATTATTTATTTTTATATTACTATCTTTAATGAGATCTAGTTAAGAAGAGGTAATTAAGTTATTTATTTATGAAATCTTTTTTTGAATTTCGTAAGGCCTTTTCGTAAGTCCTTCGTAGAAATTGACAGACGGTTTGCGGACACTATATATATGCTGATACTATGTAAACGTCTTAAGAATTTTAAGAGGACGCTTAAAGGTATTAGGAAAGTCTAGACATTTGACAGCAATAACTGGGAAAGATTTCGTCTCACTTATGTCGGTTTTAAAGAGCTAACTCGAGATTAGAATCTGTATATCATTCAGGGAATAATCCCACTTTGGAATTGTCCCTTGGGCGTTAGTGCCATCAGTGCACCTCACACGGTGCACTGTAGGCATTACATAAGGTTCTTTGCTAGCGTCCTTTCGGCCCCCTAGCTGCAACCCCATTCATTCCTTTTACTGTACCTCCGTTCATATTTTTCCCCACCCTCTCGAATAATAGATTCATTGCGCTATACTACGAGGTGCTGCTCCTGTTACACTTTCAAACTTTATATTGTCAATTTCCCCCATTTCAGCGCCGAATAAGAACCTCATGAGGTCCCACCGCTTGGCCTTTAGCCAAAATTCTGTTGTAGTCTCGCAAAACTTAATGAAAATGAAAAATCCGCCACCACGTAATACCGAATTCAAGTTACTCGACAGTTTGTAGATATCCCTGTTCCATGAAATAACGAGAACCTCCATAGCGGACGGAAACAGGTCCTCATCATTCCCCCATGAAAATGGAACAGCAAAGTGTAGCAATATCGCGGGAAATTATTGTCATTTGAATACGTTACTGCGTGGAGAGCCATGAATATTTAAACCGTTCGGGCCGTGGTCGCCGAATGACAATATTATTCTAAAATTTTCTAAGTGCCGACAGCATGATGACGGTCGCGTCCTCCGTAGTGCCTGGTGTATGATGTATTATAGTTTCTGATGTGGGATGTATGTTGTCCTTTGTAAATCGATTATTCAGGAGTCGGCTGTATAGCTGCTGCTGTTGCTAATGTGCCCAGAGAAAGACGTATGCAGTTGTTGCTTTCATATTTGGAGAAAGTGGTGTTCGATTGAACGCAAGCTGTGAAGAGGTAACAGAGAAAATTCTCTCTCTCTCTCTCTCTCTCTCTCTCTCTCTCTCTCTCTCTCTCTCTCTCTCTCTCTCTCTGAATAGTTTATTACGTAGTGAAGAATTATGATCAGAAAAGAATTTTAATCCGAACGAGCTCTTCCAAGAAATTCGCTGGTTCCCTTACGACATTGCGTAAGCCATGATTGAACGTCATCCAGAACCTACTTAGTTATCAGTATTGGGTTTTTAAGTTAATTAAAGATTCCAGGAGATTAATCTCTTCATATATTCTCCGGCTATCCAGACCCTTCCAGTGAGATATTTCCTTGCCAAAAAAGAACTATATAAGTCTTCTCTATATAAGAGAAACCTATTTAATAAACATCACTATGTTGAAGATCTGTAAAAGGTACCTGGCTATCGAAATAGATGGGGAAGTACCAGGGTACGATTGGGCAAAAGATGCCCTGGGTATGAATCTAAAAAATATCTGGTTTTACTCTTTCTCTTTTCATTATTAATTCAGTCTGTATTTCATTCGCTTTCCTTCATCTTGATATCCATCATTTATCAAAGAAAAAAAAAAAAAAAAAAGTCAGCCCTCTCTCTCTCTCTCTCTCTCTCTCTCTCTCTCTCTCTCTTGGCTCTCTCTCTCTCTCTCTCTCTCTCTCTGTGGCTAACATTACATTTAGTATCATTCATGGGATTCTGAAATGAATGAATATATTGAAAGATTAACGTGTTAATACCTTCTAATGCCGTGTTGAGAATTATAATAAAATATTAAACTGGGATTCAGTTCCTATTTACGAAACAAGAGCTTTACACATGATCGGTATTATTATAAATTCTGATATCGTCAATAAATAATCATTCTTTGTAAAGTCGTCTTTGCTATTTTATATTTGGGAGCCTTCCAAACGCTCGGAAACGCATGTGAAATCACGAATATGCCGTTTCATAAAAAGAAAATAAATGTCATCGCTTCATTCCAGCTCGAACTGCTGAATCACAGTTGCAAGATATTTACATAATATTATGACTACTTCAATTTACCTACACAGAAACACTCACTATTATCAGTATCCTCATTATTCACATTGCGCCACTCACCTGCATCTCTACTCACTCTTGTGCTTACCTATTTGTTCACACACACACACACACACACACACACACTCGCATATCGTTCCCAGACCAGCTAAGTTAACATTTCGTTAAAAACTTGCAGGAAACATAAGGTTATGATTATATACATGTGTATGCACATATATGCATATGTATGTTTGTACTATATATATATATATATACATATATTATATATATATATATATATATATATATATATATATATATATTATATATATATATATATATATATATATATATATATATATATATATATATACATACTATCGTTGCTTGGTGTAGAGATGAAAGATTGGATTATTTTTTTATCTTTTTTATTTTTCTTTAAGCCATTAGTGGTTTTTCTTCCGAATTTATTTTTCCCGAGCTTGAAAAATACGGGAACAGTAGTACCACGTGAAAGCCGAACAATATTACACCCCCGTTTGTTTTTTCCAGCTGTGTCATAGAGTGAATTATAACAGTCAGGTTATAGATTTTTTTTTTTTTTTTTGTAGGTTCATTGATATGTAACGTGGGGAATTGTCGTGTGTCGATGGATGCATTTATTTGTACGTAAAAGCTCTCTATTCAGAGCTATTATTTTGGTATAATTTGAAAGGTCTCAGCTATGAGATTAAAGCATTTTCAGTTGTTGTTGTTGTTTTTTTTTTTTTTTTTTTTTTGCAAGATAATAAGTTTTTGGAAGTTTATAATTTTTCACTTATTTCATTTTTTTCAAGAGGTTCTTTTTGGCATAAGGTTCTTTTTTTATTTTTTATATGATTCGAAAG
>NC_061098.1:27142827-27182715 GCF_015104395.2 Macrobrachium nipponense | reverse complement strand
TCTACTTCTCTGTATCTTTTTTAGTGTAGGTAGATTATCCAGAGAAAAAGGATTATCCTCTGTCATGTCGCGAAATGATTTTACCCAGCATCTGAATAAATCTGCAATAATACCCTAAATGCTTTTAAAAGCCATTTCATGAAAAGACCTCTGACCTCTTACTATAGGCTTTCGCTCCAGAATTTTAAAGTCTGTTTTTGATATAAATTTCAAAAGTGGGGTGGGCTGAATCTTAAAAAAAAAAAAATTAGAAAAACGAAAGAGCAAATATGCCCGACTTTGTGAGCACGAGTCAGTTTTTGTTGTCTTTGGTATTTTCTGCCCCGAATGTCAACAGAGAACCAATAAACCCTCCCCAGTTCCAGTGGGTACGTCGAGGGAACGTTGACATGAAGAGAAAGAAAAAAAAAATCTTTGTTGGAACTGTTTCTTAACAAATAAAAATTGTTTTGGAGCAAAGATGAAGTGATTGTGTTTATATATATTATATATATATATATATATATATATATATATATATATATATATATATATATATATATATATATGTACTATATTATTATTTTTAGAGTTTTCCCATCTCTTTGTTTAAAAATCGTTAAAAAAGTCGCATTAAAAAAAGGAAAAAAAAGAAACTGAAAAAGCTTATATATGAATTAAAGTATATATATATATATATTATATATATATATAAATATATATATTATTAAATATATATTATATGAATATATATATATATATATATATATATATATATATATATATATATATATATATATATATATATTTAAATTCAAATATATTCTCAGCTTTTTTCAGTTTCATTTTTTATCCTTTTTTAAAGCGCTTTTTATAATGATTTTTGAAACAAAGACCAGTCAATAAAAATAAGGAAAAACTCCCAAAAATATTTTGCAAAAACGTGCTTATCATTTTGTCCGCGAGTGATGCTAAACTTAGCATTTCGCAAATATTTTTGACGTTCATGGAGCAGAAAAACCTTCCTTGTTAAAGCGTTGTTACAGTTGCTTCTATTTTATTTTCCTATCTTTCCACTTAATTGGTCGGATTCGCCAAAATACGTTGTTAGCGTTTCGATGTTACTGTTGTTTGTTTCCGGTAACCGAATGAAAGGGTTTATTTTGTGAATACGTTTTATCGTACGGACTGTGCCATTTTATTTGCATGGCTATATCACAGAATATTGGTGGAGCAAAGAAAAAATAATTGAGAAAATGTCCAATGAATTTCAACCAGAAATCGATGTTGAAATGTACAGGTAAAATCATGGTGGAAAATGAAAAATCATTGAGAAAATTACCTAAAAATTTCACCCAGAAATCTATGTTGAAATGTAGTTAAAATCGTGTGGGGAAAATGAACAATAATTGAGGAAACGACATATAAATTTAACACAGAAAACGACGTTGAAATGTATATGTAAAATCATGTGGGAAAATGAAAAATCATTGATAAAATTACCTATAAATTTTACCCAGATATCGATGTTGAAATGTTTAGGTAAAGCCATGTGGGTAAATGAAAAGTAATATTGAGAAAATTACCTATAAATTTCAGCCAAAAATCGATGTTGAAATGTATAGGTAAAATCCTGTGGGAAAATGAAAAATATAATCAAGAAAATTACCTATAAATTTCACCCAGATATCGATGCTCCAATGTTTAGGTAAAATCCTGTTGGGATTTGAATGTCTCAATCTATTGGTGTTTAATAAACTGGTTGAATTATTATTGCTGTTTATTATACCAACGCACACTTCAGAAGTTACGGATCATATTTTATTATCGGATATTTGATTATGGGACACGACACACACACACACACACACCCAGAGGCTATATATTCGGCGTTTTCTTTCATACGTAGGGGCTAGATTTTCAGAAAAGCATCTCTTTTCAAAAGATTTCTGTATATCATTGCCAACGCTATGGTGACCTTATTATCTCTTGGAGATGAGGAGCCATCGTATATATCATTTAAACAGTTTTACAGGTCTGTTAGGTAGTTTGTGAACGTAGGATTTAAATCAAAGGAATTTGAAATGCAAGGAAGAGCACCATTTCGGAGCTAATTTCACGAACTTAAATTGCCGAAGAAGAGTCGCCACTCCCTACTCCATTCGTGTTTACATAGACTATACGAGACTATAGGCCTCATCAAGTTTGACGCTTTGGCATGTTGCTAGAATGGATTGCAGGAACAACTTTTTCAGAGTAAATCGTAAATCGGTTGTAATTATAGGATGAATTTTATTGCCAAAAACACATGAACCACACGTGTGTCCGACTGCTTACCTAATGTTTTGTGCATTTTTAATATTATGATTGGTGCAAACTCTTCAATTTTTGTGACCACTACATCTGTAGCCTACCTAACTAGTATGGGACAGCCATGGGATAGTGTTTGGGTAGGAGTAAACAAAACTAATTCATTGAGAGGTATAAAAGTAACAATGTGCACCTTTGTGATAAGTTTGGTATAAAAGAAATATGCCTTGGAATTGATTGACAAAATCATTAAGTCTGGTAATAAATTAGGAATTCCTGCACACTACAATATGCAAGATAGGTTTGAGGGTTACAATGACCTTAGACAGGTGGGACTTTAATTGTTGTGTAAGAACAGGTCAGTTTAGGTTAGTACAATACCTGCCAGTGCTATAATTTCTCTTGAACAAATGTTAATGGGGTGTTAAACAAAACCACTAGCCAGTCCTAGGGTAAGTTGAGCTAAGCTGATATTCCTGTAATTTTTATTGCCATATTTTCTTGAATTTATTTTTTTTATTTATTAAGGATTATTACAATCACACATATGAACTATATACACTTTTATTCACTCATGTGGTTTTGCCTAATTTTCTTGGCTGTTGGTAGAGTCAATCCTTTTTGGTTTACCCTAATATCTCATTTCCCATCTTGTTCCTTCCAAATGGTTAAATACTGAGATAGGGGAAACCCAAAAACTAGAGGTCTGCAATAGCAGCAGTGGTCAGTAATGTATGAGATACAAGGTTAAATAGACTGGTTCATGTGTTTGTGAAAAAATTATTTTTATGATTTATACCCCTACAGGGATACATCTTTACTTAGCCTAACCTACAATGCAGCCTCTCACCTGTCCCAGTGCTTGACCTTTGGCTGAACTCTTATCCATCTCACTGAAAACAACTAAACATTCAAAAATTTAAACAATTTCATTTAAAACTCATTTAATTCCAAATTCCATTCCTCATGTGACACTTAAAACATTCATTTAAACATTATTTAAAAATTTCTTTCCATATTCCATTTCCAATTCAATTTGGTGGACACTTAAACCTTTCATTGTTGAAAACATTTAAAAATTTTAAAACAACTCCATTAATTCCATTCCATTCTCATATTCAGTATTCATATTCTCTATTCAAAAGTCTTTTTAAAAAGTTTAAGAAGTCGCAAGGGGATTAGAAAAATCATTTCTCTATTCAAAAGGATTAATAACTGAAGTGGATGTATTCTTCTTCATTCAAGATTCATTTTAAAAAGTGAAAATAATTTCTCTATTCAAATAGTCTTTTCATTCCATTCCATCCTCATCTGACACTTAAACCATTTATTTAAAACTCCATATTCCATTCCACTCTCATGTGACACTTAAACCATTCATTTAAACTCCATAATCCATTCCATTCTTATCCGACACTTAAACCATTCCTTTAAAACTCCATATTCCAATCCATTCTCATCTGACAATTAAACCATTCATTTAAAACTCTATATTCCATTCTATTCTCGTGTGACACTTAAACCATTCATTTAAAACTCTATATTCCATTCCATTCTCGAGTGACACATAAACCATTCATTAAAAACTCTATATTCCATTCCATTATATTCCAATCCATTCTCATCTGACAATTAAACCATTCATTTAAAACTCTATATTCCATTCCATTCTCGTGTGACACTTAAACCATTCATTTAAAACTCTATATTCCATTCCATTCTCGTGTGACACATAAACCATTCATTTAAAACTCTATATTCCATTCCTTTATATTCCATTCCATTCTCATCTGACACTTAAATCATTCATTTAAAATTAGCTGAAAAATGGAAAAGTCTAGTAGGGGATCTACTGGGATATAATATTACACTAACTACCATATCAAAACCAAACATGACTTGGGGTTCTGGGCCTCTTTGGCTGTGGGGAAGCTTGGCTCTCTTCTTCCTTGGATTTGCCCACAGCCAAACTTATAGTTACTGCTTCAGAGTTAGCCTTTTGTAACAGGTTACTTTCAACATAGATGTCCGAACCTTTAGTTGCCCATTCAGGACTGTAATTTGATCTGCAGTTTAAAAAAATAAATCAGTCATGACAGAATTAATAACCTAACTGACAGAAACAAGTTAACAGAATCCTTCCTTTCAGTCATGTACACGGCTTTTATTTCTTACAGCTAAAGTTTCTATATTTTCGTGCATAAAATGATTGTAATACTTTTGAAAGCTCTTATAGAAAAATGAATTCAATACATTAAAATAATTTTAAACCGATTTGAAGTCTGAATTGCTTAAACGTTTGAAAACCTAAAAAAAATTGAATGCAAAATTTTAACATAATTTGAAAGCGATTTGAAGTTCGATTTGCTTAAAGGCCAATTATTATCTTAAATTTTATTTGTCAGGTAGACCAAACCAAACTGTAGACAAATCATTGCCATCATTTGGAGTTTGCGTACCACTCAGAAGCAGCCAGGTAAGAGGCTTTATTGGCCGTTGGCAGTTACTTATGAAAAAGGGGAATCTAAAGGTGTTACGAAGGTACCGTACTTTACGCAGAATCCCAGCCAACCTTTCTTGGCAGTTCTGATTGGCGACTTTGTCCAGTTTGTGTTTCCCTTCTGCAAAATGTGAAAAGGAAAAGCAATAAACCAAGTTAAGCCATTTTGGAATACATAGGGCCTTGGTAATTAATTATACTTTTGGTTTAGCTTTGTGGTTTATGATTCTATAATTATAAATACCAGTTAGTAACTGTGCCTGCTTTCTCGTGATACCAAGGACAAATGCAAGTCCATTATGGCTTAACATAACTTAACATCTTAACGTAGTTTCAACGTCGTTGCCATCCCTAATTGGCAGTTAATGGAGGGCGCAGTTCAATGTTACTGACGAACTGAGTTTGCCTTCCAGTGTAATGCTGACGTTGTTGTAGAAATTGTAAAGTAACTGCATACCCTACCCAGGCACTGGTGAATATTTCAAAATGTAAGACTGCATACTCTGATCGCAGATAGTTATGCATTCCTCTATAAGGATCTTTTGGTATTTCATTAATTCGTCGTCTTTTGTGTCTCATTTCACATGGATGTGTGAGTTCCTCTTGAGCACACCCATCGTACTGGCTTTCTCTTGAGTGAAGCTTGCTATGGATATATATAAGCATATAGATAAGTATAATGTTGTTCTGTACGCCATGTTTTTTTTTTTATTATTAACGTCTTGTGTTACGTATATCATGTTTAAAGTCGCAAAATGGTCTGTTACTTTATTGGTGCTACTTTACCGAGATATTTTGAGATGTTCATCGAGATCATTTGAGAAAGTTACTGAGGAAATTTTACCCTTGACAGGTATCGCTATTTCGCTACCTGGTTAAAGGTTTCATGGCTTGCCTCGTCCTCGAGCGTCTTGAAAAATTTGCCAAAAATCAGTAACTTCATTTTTGCTGTACATTATAGTTTCTTAAATTAGTTTAAAGATAATATTGCAATACACTCCCTGAACACCTGAATTAGCCCTGGTCACTGACCAGCCCGAACTATATCCCCACATATTTACCCACTAAGTGGGTAATTTTAACTGTCAGTGTTACCAACGTTCCCGTTTCACTTTGCATAGTTACTTTGTACTCACTATGGATAAGTTAGGAAATAAACGTCATCGCCTTCTACAAATGCCTCGACGATCGAGCCTTCTACTGCGTGGATATGTTGGTGCTCATCGGCTCTGCACGCCCTTCAAGCGTAGGATGAGTACCCGCACACATGATCGACGTTCTTTTTCGTTATTTCGTGTGTAGGAAGGTTTTAGTGCAATACTAGTCAGAGATGTTTGTCTTGGTCAGGTGACAACGAAACATTAGTTAGTTATTCCAGAAATTAGTGGACAGGTTATCATCTAGTATGTTAAGCATATTTCTAGCCTGACGAATAATTTAACCAAAATAGAGATAGTGGTACTAGTAGTATAGTGAATTCTAATCGTTCTTTTTCAGCCCCCCTGCCTGTTCCAGAACCAGTCCCTAACGGGTGCTGGGGTATGGAGAACCGCAAGCCTCCGAGTGGGTAGGTTCTGCCGGCCCCCCCCGGCGGCGGAGCAGGCAGTGTTGGCAGCAGATTTCCCCTCTCCTCGATTTGTAAGTTCTCAGGATGATGAAAATTTAGGTCAGATACAGACGAGTAGGGATAATAGGCTAAATAGTGTTTAGGAAGAGAAGTGCAGGCTTCTCCCGTCGGTTTTCTATTAAAAGTAGTAGTTTATAGAGGGACAGTGTCCTTAGAGCCTCTTGGGTGTTTCTTGCTTCGAGTTCCTTGCGTCAGAATCTTTTAGGCCATGGTTGGCCATTCAGATCTGGTTTCGGGTCTGTCGGGTTCTGAAGGGTTGAATACTTATCCTTCGTCTTTAAGGTTACTTTCCTCTACTTATACGATAGCGTAATTTTTAATATCAACTAATTCTCTGTTCAACGCATATCGATGTACGATAATTCGTTATGTAGAGAAATTGAATAAAATGAACTACGGCTAGCCTAGTGCTCACGATGATATATCGTATGCATGTACAGTAGCCTAGCCTAGCCAAAAGTATTCGCTGTACTACATAACGGTAGCGCTTTAGGCTCAGGCATTCTGACTACGGATAATTCAGTACAGGTGTAATTGAAACGAACGAGAATCCGATCTTAGTATAATTCAATATGAATGTAATCAAACAGAATGAAGATCAGATTCTCTCCGACTAAAGCATTAATTGTATTGTATGTATCATCATATTAGAGTAGTATAGATACTAACTCGGCAGTCATTCACGCTCTGGAATCAGCTGATGGCGAATACGGGTTTGCGTCGCCGTATCCACCTCATTCTTGTCCTGATTGGCTAGCGTAACTAACGTAACAACTCTTCCTTACTTAGGCCAGGTTTGTCGTCTTGAAGGAGACGTGTTTTCTTGAAGGAAACGTGGGTTTTTCAACTATGTTGGACATTTACATAGTCAATACTGGTATCTTGTGGCATATAATTAGATGTCAGATACTATGAGGTATTCGTTGTATGACGTCTTCATACGTTTAACAGACTAATGGGCCGTCAGTAATTACATTGTGCTTAGTGTCAATTACAGTTACAAAAGAATTACCAGTTGTATTATCAAATTACAGTGACAACTGAAATTAATATTTGGCCCAATAAAGTTAATTTAATTACCTTAAAATATGTAATTTATTAATTTTCAATTAAATTGAAATATGTAATTTATTACTTTTCAATTAAATTACAATTACACAAGCTTGTCAAAACAGCACTGTTGTAAGGAGGCATGGCTTAGACAGACAATGATGCCGGCTAGTCTATTTCCTTGGCTCCAGATTCAACCATATCACTTGGTCTCGGCTAATGTTTTTGTTCCTAGTTACCATAATGAGTATCTGGATACTTAACTTATGAAACGAAGTCATGCTGTTCGTCTTACGATGTAATTTAAGGCCAAAATTTGACTAATATGTCTCATTGGAAGCTAGTTTTTCCCTCAGCTTAGATGCGTAAATTTAGCGATTCCGTTCGTTTTTCACTCGTTTTCATAGGTATTACGAACCTTATACTTGATTAATCTTTATCGGTGTGAAACAACAGTAAACGAGCTCTTTCATGCTATTACTTTCTTTTACCACGGCTGCGTTTGAATTCATACAAAAGCTTAGGACCTCTATCCAGGTTGCTGATGCACGTAATTTTGCCTTATCAGCTTCAGCTACATTTATAACATGAATACAGTAATTGCCATCGCACGCAGATGAATACAATAAACAGATGTTGTTATCGGATTCGATTACTTTCGCACGCGGATCAATACAATAAAGTGATGTTGCTGTAGGATTCGATCGTATTAGCAAAAAGTTCTCGTTCGGTTGTTCATAGCTGTACGCAGTTATACGAGTATATTATCATTAAGATAATACCTTTTAACTTAGAAGAGGGTGCAAATTTATGGAGGTGGAGATGTTAGATAGTTGTAATTCTCTCTCTCTCTCTCTCTCTCTCTCTCTCTCTCTCTCTCTCTCTCTCTCTCTCTCTACTTTCCTGATTTTATTTTTTTTTCTCTACTCATGCTGTTTTTCCACCCTCTCCTAACAATTGACTCATTGTGCAACAGAGAGGTTTTTCTTCCTGTTACACCTTTTCAAACATTTTTCTGTCAATTTCCCTTCAGCGCTGAATGACCTCATAGTTCCCAATATTCGGCCTTTGGCCTAAATTCTATTTTAAACCCTACAATCTCTCTGTCTGATGCACGATGCTGCCTACGCCAGCTGCGCGAGAGATATAGGATGACTTATTTGCAATGTAGTTCCGATTTTAAATACTAACCCCATCGTAAAATCGAATTAACGCAATTCAATTACGGTAGCTTCAATACGGACTGTATTCACGACCACGTCTTGAATAATTTCCTGATTTTCTAATGTTTCTCAGATTATCATGGGGAACAGAGTCGGTCTAGTTTTCTCTCGCCCGGTTTTTCTGTTAAAACTTATAATGTCTTTACACAACCTTCTTCAGCTGCTCATTCTTCGGATGTCTCTTCGGAGTCTTCTCGCTCATCCTGTTTTTATTTACCAATATCACAGTACGTAGAGCCAGTTTCATTGTTTCATCCTGAAATTTGGAGATGATTTCAATCTCTCTCTCTCTCTCTCTCTCTCTCTCTCTCTCTCTTCTCTCTCTCTTCTCTTCTCTCTCTCCGGGTTAAAGGAAATAATTTGGAGGGGCTGCCTTCGTAGCACCTTCCACGGGTCCTGTAGTTCTCAGGCTGCTGATGTTGATGCTTGAAGGCGGTTCCGCAACTCGGTATTTTCATCTTTACATGTTTTGAGACGTAATGTGTCCTCCGTAGTTCTTGAGGAGGCTACGGCAGTTGGAGATTCACCTGCGCCATCGTTGACTGTATCGATACCGGTTGTCAACACCCACTCCTTTCATAGGGTAGTTAGTAATCTTCCTTCTTCGTTCCCATTTATATACCTTAGGAGTGTGAGACGTAACGTGCTTACCGCGGTAGTTGCTGGGGGGGCTACGGCCGTTCGCAGTTCGTCTGCATCATAATTAGCACCTTTTGTGCCCTCAGCCCCCTTTCTTAGGGTAGCTGGTAATTCCTTCTGCAGCTCCCATTGGTTCCGCAGTTCGTAACCCGTTATTAAAGCACTGTACCGCACAGTTGGTTCTCCACCTGCACAATGTCGGCACTAGGTGTTCCTGTGGGTTACTCGTTGTGACTTTTCTCTCTCCTTATTTTCTCAACTTTTTCCTGCTGCTTTTCTGTTCCGTCCTTATGGGGTTTTCAAGGTGGGTTCGACCTTGATTCCGTGTCTGGGAGTACTTCTTTCCCTCACTTGCTCCGGACTCCAGTCTAGGGTTAGTACGTATTGGTAAAGGGGGTTAGTTGGATCGCGTTTTGCGACTTCTTCGCTCTTTAGGGGTGTTGCTCGCCTATTGTAGTCGCCCTGGTCTCGTGTCATAGTCAATGGTGAGTGCGGAGTTTCACAGTAACTGGTTCAAGGTTAGGTCATCGTCTTGGTTGGTACACGTTTGGCGCAACAGTATGGGAGTGACTCGCATGTGTAGTCATTCATCGCCAAGGTATATTCGGCTCAGGCGTAACGTTATCGTCACTGGGTAGTAAGGGTATGCGCAGTCGAGTGACTAACTCTTACAGGTTTTGCGGAACTGGTGACAGTTCGCTCTTGTGAGTGGGTGGACAGCGGTCAGACAGCAGGGGTTCATCATCTTGTCTGAGGGGAGTGCGGGTTGCGCAGTCGAGTACGACTTGCACAGGAGTTTATCATCTTCTTGTTGGTATATCGTTGCTCAATCGGATCGGTAGGCTCAGATATGATGGGATCTTGTATGTCGTTTGGTATCGAGCAGCCAGGCGTAGTAGGTTCCGGGTTCTTGGGTGCTGCTCTTATCGGGGTTTGGCTTTTCTCCTTTTTCCTGTTCCAGTGTGGCCGGACAGGCCTGACAGAGGATAGATACCTTTGAAGAGAGACTCGTTTTGCTAGTTGTGGTTTTTTTTGTTTCTCCGGCGAAGGAAGCGAGTATAATGGATTGTGGACTTTGTCCATTCCCTCTTTCCGCATTCCAGGCTCCGGAGGGATCTCGGTTAATTCAAGTAATGTTTGATACGTTGTACTCAACCAAACCAGCAGTCTCTCAAACATCAAGTAGGGTAGTCTGGTTTCGGTGAGTCAGGCAGTTTTTGGGGAAGGACTTAAGCTAGCATCATTTTTCTGTATGAGGTAGCGGGTAACTCCTCTGCCGGAGTCCGACTTCCGGTTTACGAGTCAGTTGAGGATTTTCTCTATTGGGTTCCTTCATTGATTCGTGTGGTAAGGGTTACGGATCATGAGGCTCGTATTTGGAGGACACCTTTTCACAGCCACTCTGTATGGATGTGTGAGAGTTTGATGGGTGTTTTCTCTGAGCCTGGACTGTTTGATAACCTCTTCACTTTGGTTTCGAGGGGGTTTGCATACCAGACTAACATTTCTGAGGGTTATGCTATGTTCTTGGCAAGGAGAGGAGGGACTATTGTTAAATCATTGCCTCATCGCTATCCATACACTCATAAGAATGGGTTCTTAGTCAATCCAAGGGCGCAAGTATGCGGAGGGCTACCCTTTGGCTTCCAGAGGAATGTTTCGCTGTCAGCGATTGTGTAGGTGGTTTTTTGAGAGTTGTTGTGGTTTTTCACAACACCGTACCTTAAGGAATTTCAGTTTCTTCAGAGAGGTTACTCTCGGGGTCCTGTCGTTGCGATAACTCAGTTTTATAGTTGGCTTGGTAGAGTTAGGGTGTTAGAAGTTTAGGGAAGCTGTGATAGTCTAAATGAACTTCAGGGTGTTAGAAGTTTAGGGAGGCGGTGATAGTCTAAATGAACTTTATGGTGTTTGAAGTTTAGGGAGGCAGTGATAGTCTAATGAACTCTAGTGTTTCTGTTGGTCAAGCTTAGAGTGTATTGTCCCTTAGGCCCTTGAGGTTAGGCAGATCCCGATGGTCATGTTGGAATAACTACTACTTCTTCAGCACAAGTCGTCTACATCAGTGAGCAGTAGAGAACTGAAGGTCCTGCACACTCAACTTCTCCTCCATACATGAGAGGCTACATAGCCACATGGGAGGTTCACCATTTCCCCTCCATACATGAGAGGTATAGAATACCACATGGGAGGTTCTTCAGACTCAGGCGGTACCTGGGACTAGACACCGACGGTATGGTACTTCCTATGCAAGCATCCTCACTTACTGAGCTGGACAACCAGGTGAGGAGATTTTTTTTTTCTTTTTTTTTTTGCCTCCATGAATAAGAAGTATAGCTTATCATATGGGAGGTACTTCTGACTCAGATAGTACCTTAGACTCAACACTGATGAAGTACTTTCTTTGCAAACATCCTCACCTACTGAGCTGGACAACCAGGTGAGGAGATTTGTTTTTACCTCCATGAATAAGAAGTATAGCGTATCACATGGGAGGTACTTCTGGCTTAGACAGTACCTTAGACTCAACACTGATGTTGAAGTACTTTCTTTGCAAACATCCTCACCTCCGAGTTAGATATCTAGGTGAGGATACATGATTTTATACATGCTAGGTTGCTTATGAGTTACCTGCGTATGTTCCGTGGACAGGTCAGGTCGGGCTGAATGAGATTGACCCCGCCTCCGAGTAAATGTTGTTAATCGGGCTAATTCAGGTGTTCAGGGAGTGTATTGCAATATGAAGTTTTCATAATAAAACTAATATTGTAATACTTACCTGAACACTTGAATGATTCCCACCCTCCTCCCCACTTCAATATGATAGTGAATGATTCAATTGAGGAATGAGGAGACAGGCCACTGGTGGCTGGTATTTGCGGCAGCTTTGCCAACTGTAACACAGGTAACTCAATTGACTAGATTTTACCTGCAGCGTTGGTAACGCTGACAATTAAAATTACCCACTCAGTGGGTAAATATGTGGGGATATAGTTCGGGCTGGTCAGTGACCAGGGCTAATTCAGGTGTTCAGGTAAGTATTAAAATATTAGTTTTATTATGAAAACTTCATATTTATTACAAATATTTAAAAAAAAGTAAATAGCAAAAAATAATTTACAAAAATATAATAAAAAATACAAAATAGCCTATATAAGAAAATAAATTGAGGGAATCCTTCCTAAAACTATAATTTACAATATGCCACAGCCAGAAAAGGTGTCGGGCCCATAAAGGTCAAAATCTGAAAAGAGAAAAAAAGGGTAAATTTTGTTGGCCTCCCAAAAAAGTAAAATTTTCACGAATTTTTTTGGGTACCTAAATGAATTAGGAAGTATCTGATTTTTATACAGAATAAAGACATATTTTTCTAATACTTAATTATGTAAAAAATATTTGGACAAAGATGATATTAGCTTTTATATCAGGGGCCAAATCTAAAGGTCGCTTTTTTACCTGCTATTTTCATCATGAAAATTTCTTATAAAAATGGCTTTAACTACTATAAGAAATTATATTTATGCATGAAAATATACCAGAATTTCGTAAATTTTATAGAGAACAAGAATATATTGCGGTATGGCAACTTACTTTTCGGATCTGCCAAAAAATGGCCGCAGCCGACGCTTACTCCGACGGCCACATCTACCTACCACCTGAAATGGAGGAATGTAATGTAATTTTCAATGTGTTATTTAGTTACCTAATTATGCGTAGATTTGCATAAAACTATTATTGGTGGCTTGCTGGATGTTTGAACATTATTTTGCAGTCATCAAATAACTACTATAAGATATGATATTTATGCATGAAAATATACCAGAATATCACAAATTCCATAAGGAACAAGAATATATAGCGGTATTGCAACTTACCTAATGGATATGTACAGTAAATGGGCTCCCACCCACGACAAGTGCGATGGCCAAATTTGCTACCTGAAATGGAGGCATGGAATGTAATTTTCAATGTGTTATTTAGTTATCTAATTATGCGTGGATTTGCATAAAACAAATATACGAAGCATAAATATAAAGGAAGAAGAGAGAGAGAGAGAGATGAGAAGAGACCGAGACGAGAGAGAGAAGAGAGAGAGGACAGAGAGGAGAGAAGAGAAAAGTATGCAAAACACTAAAACAAGGGATGGGAGAGAGAGAGAGAGAGAGAGAGAGAGACCCACAAACATACGAAACATAAACATAAAGGATCAAAGAGGCATTAGAGAGAGAGAGATAGCTTTACTTATTATAGCTTTCAGAGATGATATGGTGAGAGAGAGAGAGAGATAGAGAAAGCCAGAAATATGCGAAACACTAAAACAAAGGACGAGAGAGAGAGAGAGAGAGAGAGACAGAGCGCTGTCTTTACTATAGCTTTCAGAGATGAGATGGATTTATTTATGTGGCGAGAGAGAGAGAGAGAGAGAGAGAGAGAGAGATATGCGAAACACTAAAACAAAGGATGAGAGAGAGATCCAGAAATATGCGAAACAAAACAAAGGATGAGAGAGAGAGAGAGAGAGAGAGAGAAATATGCGAAACACTAAAACAAAGGAGAGAGAGAGAGAGAAATATGCGAAACACTAAAACAAAGGATGAGAGAGAAAGAGAGAGACCCATGAATATACGAAACACTAAACATAAAGGATCAAAAAGGTATGAGAGAGAGAGACCCATGAATATACAAAACACTAAACATAAAGGATCAAAGAGGCATGAGAGAGAGAGAGAGAGAGAGAGAGAGAGAGAGAGAGAAAGGCAAACGGAATCGTCGCAAACAATGCCCCGAGCACGTACGCTATACAACGCACCAACCTCCAACATATTCCACTATAAAAAACTATATAGCATGAAACAAAAAATGTACTAACAGAACAAAACTATACTAGCATGAACAAAACTGTACTAACATGAACAAAACTATACTAGCATGAACACAGCTCAATTCCAATACGCTACATTTACCTAATAACTTTGCTTAAAAAAAAAAAAACATGTTTACGCATTGTAAAACATTTCCCAATATAAGAAACTATACTAATTAGCTATTATGCACACAGTCCTTCATGAATAGGCTACGTAATAACTTTGCTCTTCGCAAAAAAAACACAGAAATTAGCACATGAAGGTCACGTGACCATAAGAGCATATCGTACGTGAAGGCATTCGCAAAGTCATTCATTTTATAGAAACATCATCCTCCGACATATTCCAACAGTACAAAACACGATTAGAATGAATAATAGTCAATATCTGACGTTTACCTAAAAACTTTGCTTTTTACAAAAAATTCAAAAAATGACACTTGAAAGAAATTGGACAATATTTTTGCTATATGACATCTCTGCCGCTGCCAGAGTTGCTCACGTATCTCGTAAACATCCCGAAACAATTTACAATATAAAAAAACTACACTAATTAGCTATTATGCACACAGTCCGACATGAATTGGCTAAGTAATAACTTTGCTATTCGCAAATAATCACAGAAATTGTCACTAGAAGGCCACGTGACCTTGAGCGCATTTACGACATGATAATGCATTCACAAAGGCATTCATTTTATAGAAACATCCTCTGACATATTCCAACAGTACAAAGCACGATTAGAATGAATAATACTCAATATCTGATGTTTATCTAAAAACTTTGCTTTTTGCAAAAAATGCAATAAGTTGCACTCAAAGCAAATTGGACAATATGGCGATATGTGGCATCTCTGACACTGTTAGTGATGCATCACATACATATAGGATCCAGCTAGACTCTCCAACACAACAGAGTCACATGACTATGCACACTGTTCATTGAGAAACTGTTATGTAATAACTTTGATTTTCGATCACTAACCTTTCTAGCGTCATGTGGGTCGGCCTCGACCCTAGCGATTCTCAGAAAATGGGGATGCACTGGAGAGAGAGACAGGCAAGTCTTACCACCATCGAAGCTCACAGTACACTGGCTGTCTGCAGGTCGATCACACCCAGATTTGACATGGGTGATAATTTATGGGGAAAAAAACATGTTTTTGAAACACTCCTTGGGTTGTGCACGACTGCACGACCCGCGATACCTGTCCAGGGAACAAATTTACCGAGATAATTTTGGAAGTTTACTGAGATCATTTAAGAAGTTTACCTAGTTAATTTGAGAAATTACCGAGATAATTTGGGAAATTTACCGAGGTAATTTAAGGAATTGAACGAGATCATTTGAGAAATTCACCGAGGTAATTTAAGGAATTGAACAAGATAATTTAAGAAATTGACTGAGATAATTTATGAAATTTACCTAGTTAATATGAAAAATTTACCTAGTTAATTTGAGAAACTTACCAAGAAAGATACTGAGATAATTTAAGATATTCACCGAGATAATATAAGAAATGTACTGTGATTGAAAAATTTACTGAGATAATTTAAGAAATTTACAGAGATCATTTTACAAATGTCCCGAGATAATCTGAGAAATTCACCGAGATTATTTGATTAAATTCACCGAGATGATTTGAAAAAAAAATCACTAAGATAATTTGATTAAATTCACCGAGATAATTAAATTTACTGAGATAATCCGAGAAATTTACCGTCTCTTGTTTAGGTTTTGTGGTTCACCTCTGGGAGGCTGGTACTAAACCCATCCCCTAGCGGACCTCCCAGGTAAAACGACCTATATGATAACTTTTGCGTCGTCGCTTGTGGTATACCACTTCTGCATCGGTGATGAGATATGCCCTATAAAACCGAAGGTTTATATAAAGATATGACAGGGGTAAGCGTAGGGAATGGCGAAGAGAGCGAGCAGAAAGTAAACATTTGTTTTCTCGTGTCTGTTCTAACTGTATCTGACTGTTAAAGAAATTTGTAAAATTCTTAACCTAACCTAACCTGGATAAACTTGTAAAGTTAACTCTTTGAGTGATGAATTTCAGTTTGCGCAAAATAATGTAATATTTTATCGCTTCCTCGGGGAGCAAACATACAAACTATTTTTGTTGTTGTTGTTGTTAGGGGGGGGATAGGAAACGCATAATGGTGTAATATTTTAGTGCTTACTCTGGTAGTAAGCCTTCAAACTGCTTTTTGTTGTTGTTGTTGTTCATGTTGTTCTTGTCGGGGGGGTTGGGGAATAGTGGGGGGGGGGGGGGGGGGGGGGGGGGGGGGGGGGCGGTAGTAAAGGTCAGTGGAAGAGCCAACAAATGTCTGAAAAAGGTGTTTCGCGTTGAGTTAAAAATACAGGAATTTCAGGATAGGATATTTATGATTTATTTATTAGAATGAAAATGTAAAAAAATAAACAATATGCATGTTAAACAGTATAGCACTTCAATAATGTATATCCATATGCATTAGTGGAGTGGTAAATTTTTTAAGTTGATATAAGAGTCGAGAATGAGAGGGTTTACCGGAAAAGATTCTCTCTATAGTATAGTACTTCAAGATTACACATCAAGGCAACCGACCCTTTAGCGTACGGATAACTGTGGCAATTTAAGACACATTAGTGAAACTGTTTAACTTCTTATAGGAGTGCCTATTATTTGTATGAATGCACGTAACAACTAGAGCCGATGACAGATATAGTCTCACAAATGGCATTGCGAGTATACCAGCTCTGTCCTCGTTACTCCACCAGGGTCGCTCTTAAAGAGAAATAATGGGCTCACCTCTCGCAGTTCCAAAGTTATTACCATCTTTCCCGCGATGGCTGCCGTCTTTCTTAGAATGTTCAGTGCAGAGTATTTTACATAAAACACTGAGTAAAATTGTCTTTCTTGTGCCTTTACAAGAGCGTTGCGTCATGCTGGCACCGAACACTTAAAGCAACGAACCTCGCCAACGTATACAGGTTTTATAAATAATTTTTGAATTTTTTAGTAATCATTTTAACTGGTTTATAAGGCAGGCAGTTTTTAGTACCTTAGTTGGAAATTATGTTTTCACCTCTGTTTTGAACGTGGTCGAGCCTTTACAGGTGTTAACTTGACCGAACAATAAACTTCATTTAACGTGTGAACCATCAGTAACCATTATGATCTCTCTCTCTCTCTCTCTCTCTCTCTCTCTCTCTCTCTCTCTCTCTCTCTACAAAGAGGAGGGGAGAAAGTAATTGTAGAAGTTCCCTGTCAGTGGAACGCTGTTCAGTCTTTCCCCATCAACCCTTCCTTTGGAAAATATGGCACTTTGGAATAACGAAACCGATATAGGATAAACAATTCTAACCCTCCAGTCATCGTTTCTTTTCCTTATAGATCAGCAGAACTCCGAGCAACCCGATGAACACAGTGAAGTAAATAACAATTCTCTCTCTCTCTCTCTCTCTGTTGAAACGAAGTCTTCATCCGAAAAATCCG
Source organism: Macrobrachium nipponense (assembly GCF_015104395.2). Taxonomy (NCBI): domain Eukaryota; kingdom Metazoa; phylum Arthropoda; class Malacostraca; order Decapoda; family Palaemonidae; genus Macrobrachium; species Macrobrachium nipponense. The sequence goes on along the minus strand of NC_061098.1, from coordinate 27,165,039 downwards.
TGTTGATTTTACATATGGTCGTAATAGATTTGGAAACGGACATCGATGAAAACTAGGTAATAAAAACGGGAGATCCTGTAGCCCCCCCACCCCCCCTCCCCCAAGCTCTTTCCCTCTCTCTCTCACCAGGGAGATGGAGGGGTGGGGGGAGATAGGCATCCCCAGTAGGACTTGTTCTTTACCGATGTTTCTGGGGCAATAAAGTTAAAGGGGCCTCCAGCGTGAACTAGGAACAGGACGCCCCCTCCCCCCACCTCTCTCTGTCTCTGTCTCTGTCTCTGTCTCTGTCTCTCTCTTTCTTTCTCTCTCTTTCTCTCTCTTCCTCTCTCTCTCTCGTATATATATATATTGGTGTTGGGAATTTCTTATTTGTTATTTGTTTCTGACACGTCGTAGATATTTTACCGGAATATATAGATATAGTTTTTCCACAAGTAAAGTTTTTTTTATTGGTTTATTTTAGTCATCCGGGATAAGGAATATAAAAGTTTTTTTTCTTTTTCATTCCCATTGCAACACTTGAGTATACGTAGGAAGAAAGAATTCTGTAATAATTTTAGTTTGCCTTCATGAAGGTGTACTTATACACCTAATCAGGTACACTCCCACTGAATTTAACTTATTTCCGTTTCGTGGTAGTTACACATTTTCTATTATTTTTCCCCTCTGATGTGCACCGTATTCTCTGACAATTATATTTACTTCAAGTAATGTACAGGGCGTCCATAAAGTCCCAGTACCATTCTGTACAATAAATACTTGTAACGGTACTGGGACTTTATGGACACCCTGTATTTTCATTAAAAAAAAAGAAGTCATGGCCACACTCATCCATTAATACTGAACATTCATTTATTTAACTCTGCTGCAATTGTTATTCGGATTTAAAAATGTTACAAACTGTGAAGAGTGATACAATAATTTCCCAGCTCTATGGTTGTGTCTCCATTACAGCATTTCACTATAACACCATTGCTATTTATAAATAGGGGTTAAAGTTTATCAGTTTGTGGCTTTACTTGTTCATTTGTGCCAATATGGCGTCCCTGAGAATAATTTGCATACGTGTTTTATTTGAATTTATGCAGAAATAACTTGGGTATGCCTTTATTTATTACAGAAGGTTGTAAAATAAATTATGAATGGGGATTTATTTAAGAAAACTAATAATAAATGTCTATAACTTCTTGGCATGCATTTCAGAGAAAACAAAATAGCAAAGTAAGATAAGCAAATTACTAGTAAGACATATTGTACAAAGCGTTGAGCATAATTCATCGTAGGCCTATCTCCGTACCCTGTTAGAAAAGTTAAAGTATATCTTAGTTTAGCCAGACCAGTGAGCTGATGAACAGCTCTCCTAGGGCTGGCCCGAAGAATTAGATTTTTGTTTACGTGGCTAGGAAACAGTAGGTTACTTAGCAGCGGGACCTACAGCTTATTGTGTGATCCGAACCACATTATTCATCGGGAAATGCGTACCCTGGTCCCCTGTTAATATGTTTCAGCAGATGGCGATGGTGGTGAGAGAATGAGGGAGTTCTGGTGGGTAGATTTCCTTAAAATTGAAGATAAGGGTTTCTCGATACTGAATTAATTGAGGAATATTGAAGAGGATTTACCAACCACCACCCCTCCCCAACCCCCTACCCAGCCACCTCCCCCCACCCCTGTCCCCGTCCCTCCTCCCCGCCTTCTTGCAGTATGGGGGAAACCTCTCTTTTATTGATATATCTTAAATAATGATTTTTTTTTTTTATATTTTTTTCGGTTTAGAACGTTGAACGATGAACTTAACTTTTATTTTGTAATAAACTACAACCTCATTAAAGATCTCCGGTATAAATATTACAGTTCTGTCATATTGAGAGATTTTTAGAAGTTTCTTTAGACATTAGTGCAGACTTAATTGAGGTACAAAGCTTCAGTAATTTGAGGGTAGTAGTCATAGAGGGAAGTTAACTCTCTCTCTCTCTCCTCTCTCTCTTCTCTCTCTCTCTCCTCTCTCTCTCTCAGGAAAAGGTGCTCTTCCATTTTCATCTTGAACTAGAACCCATACCAAGAGACAGAAGGATCTTGTTCCAGAAAATCAGAAAGTGGAAAAAAGGTCTTGCAAAAGAAAAAAATGCATGGAAAGTTTATAGAACTAAAAAGTAAGATAGAAAATGCAGAACAAAAGATTATACAATCAAAAGAAAATGAAACGGGACTTGGAAGAAAAAAACCCTATTAAATATCAAGCAAAACCCCAAACTATTATACTCATATGCGAAGAAGATGAATAAAGGAAGAATAGAAATAGGCCCTCCTGAGAATTGAAGGGAGATTAACGAATGAAAAAAAGGAAATTTGCACATACTGGCAGAACGATATAAGAGAGAATTCACCCCTAGAATAGATAATGAAGAGGATAATGATATAGAAGTAAGGGACGAACAATAGTGAATATTTAGCTGACATAGAAATTAATGAAGCTGATATTGTGCAGGCAATTAATGAAATTAAAAATGGAGCTGCTGCAGGGCCGGATGGAGTCCCTGCTATCTTGTTAAAGAAAGTAGTTCATTCTATCGCAAAGCCACTTGCAATATTATTGAAGACAAAGTGTAGATACAGGCCAAGATTTATGATGAGCACAAATTAGCATATTATCACCCCTACTTTCAAAAGTGGATCAAGCTAGAGGCAAAGTAATTATAGGCCTGTGAGTCTAACATCACATATTATGAAAGTGTATGAAAGGGTAATGAAGAAAAATATTATGAAACATTTAATAAAAAATAATTTCTTTAATATAGGACAACACGGTTTTCGTACCCGGAAAAAGTCACAAACCCAACTGTTAGTCCACCGTGAGAACATATTCAAAAATATGAAAAGCGGAAATGAAACAGATGTGGTTTATCTAGACTTTGCAAAAGCTTTTGACAAAGTAGACCATAATATAGTTAGCAAAGAAAATTAGCACACAATATCGTAGATAAAGTAGGAAGATGGTTAAAGAATTTTTACACAACAGAAAACAGATAGTTATTGCAAACGATGAGAAATCGGATGAAACCAAGGTAATATCCGGTGTGCCACAAGGTACGGTTATTATGATTGAAGACATAGACAGTAATGTTAAGGATTCGGTAGTGAGTAGTTTCGCTGATGACACAAGAATAAGTAGAGAAATTACTTGTGATGAAGATAGGAACGCTCTACAAAGAGACCTTAACAAAGTATATGATTGGGCAGAGGTAAATAGGATGGTATTTAACTCTGATAAATTTGAATCAATAAATTATGGAGACAGAGAAGGAAAGCTATATGCATATAGGGGACCTAATAATGAGACAATCACAAATAAGGAAGCAGTTAAAGACCTTGGTGTGATGATGAATAGGAACTTATGTTATGCAATGATCAAATAGCCATTCTGTTGGCAAAATGTAAAGCAAAAATGGGAATGTTGTTACGGCACTTCAAAACAAGAAAAGCTGAACACATGATTATGCTTTATAAAACATATGTTCGTAGTCCACTTGAATATTGCAATATGATATGGTACCCACACTATCAAAAGGATATTGCACAAATAGAGAGTGTACAAAGGTCCTTTACAGCTAGAATAGAAGAAGTTAAGGACCTAGACTACTGGGAAAGACTACAATCCTTAAAATTATATAGTCTAGAAAGGAGAAGAGAACGCTACATGATAATTCAGGCATGGAAACAGATAGAAGGAATAACAGAAAATATCATGGAACTAAAAATATCAGAAAGAGCAAGCAGAGGTAGATTATAGTGCCCAAAACTATACCAGGAAAAATAAGGAAAGCACACAGAACATTAATCCACTACCGCACCAGCATCGATTATGCAGCGTCTATTCAATGCGTTGCCAGCTCATCTGAGGAATATATCAGGAGGTGAGCGTAGATGTGTTTAAGAATAAACTCGACAAATATCTAAACTGCATCCCAGACCATCCAAGATTGGAAGATGCAAAAATATACCGGAAGATGTACTAGCAACTCTCTGGTATACATTAGAGGCGCCTCACACTGAGGGACCTGGGGTGGGCAACCCGAACGAAGTGTAAGGTCTGTAAGGTAAGGTAAGGGGGTAGTGCAGTCAGTACACCTCATGCGGTGCACTGTAGAGTTACTAAAGGTTCCTTGCAGCTTAAAATTCATTTTCACTAATGAATACTGTGGCATTGTGGATAAATGAAGACTGGAGATGAAGGCAATATCCCAACCCCCAAGAATACCGTGAATCTGTTATGTATCACTTGTCATTTTAAATCCCTCCCAGTGAATCATTTGCTTGATAACTGCGTCTGCCTTTGTAATCTCTCCCTTTGTTACTCTGATGCGCTGAGCTCAGGCGCCCCCGAGGTGTAATGAGTTGAATTCAAATAACCCTGATTGTTTGATCCGTGATGTGCTTTGCTTGCCATGAGAGGATTGCTTGTTTTTTTTTTTTCTGCTTCAGTCGCTTGTATCAGCTTTTATGAAGATGTGCAGTTATAGACCCTCAAAAGTTCAAGTTATTTACAACACCTAGAGGAAGAGTAGTAGTAGTAGTTGCTTTTGTTTCTGTTATTGTTGTTGTTGTTGAAGGTATATCATAGGAGATTGGCACAAGAGGTTTTTTATACCTGGCCAAGCTAGTTTTATGAATGGCAAAAAAATATAGGACAATGGTTGACAACACCTTGAGGAAGAGTAGTAGCAGTAGTAGTAGTAGTAGTAGTAGTAATAGTTGCTTTTGTTGTTGTTGTTGTTGCTGAAGGTATATCATAGGAGATTGGCACAAGAGGTTAATTGGTTTTTAACTGGCTAAGCTAGATTTATGATTGGCAAAAAATATATGACAATGATTGCATTATATTTATACCGACAAGGCGATAGGTTTTGTAACCCCGTTTGTGTGTGAGAGAGAGAGAGAGAGAGAGAGATCTCCAGTGAAGAATTATATGGAAGCAATGCTCCTGACATTGGAAAATCCATGGAGTTCCTAAAGTTGTTATCAATCAGTGACTCTTACATGATATTCATGATGAATAGCCCGTTCATGAATACGGTGAATGGTAATGTATGCATTAATTGGTTGTATGGCCACGGGGGTCAAGGTAGATGACAATCAGCCACCGCTAACAATCATTTCATCGCAATTCAGAATGGGAGTTTTTTGATCAAATGAATGTACATGAAATGAACGTATATTTTAATTTAAAAATTATTTGGTTAGTTGGATGTACGTGAAATGAACGTATATTTCAATTTTAAAATTACTTGGTCAAATGAATGTAAATGAATTGAAAATATATTTTAAATTTAAAATTATTTGGTCTGTTGGATGTATGAGAAATGAACGTATATTTCAATTTTAAAATTACTTGGTGAAATGGATGTATACATGAAATGTAAGTATATTTTAGATCAAAATTATTTGGTAGTCAAATGGATGTACATAAAATGAAAGCATATCGTAATTTTAAAATTATTGGGAGAAATGGATGTACGTGAAATGAAAGTATATTTGAAATGTAAAATTATTTGGCCAAATGGATGTAAGTGAACTGAAAGTATATTTCAATTGTTTAATTATTTGGGTGAATCGATGTACGTGAAATGAAAGTATATTTTGAATTTATGATAGTATATTTTAAATTTAAAATGCTAAAAAATGTTAGTCTTTAAGCAGGTAATCAGCATCACTGAATACAAGAGGCCTGTCAATCATTTTGATGATTTAAAAAAAAAAACTACGTTGGGTTCAAAGATAACAGGATGATTAGGACTCTTCCTTACAAATCTCTCTCTCTCTCTCTCTCTCTCTCTCTCTCTCTCTCTCTCTCTCTCTCTCTCTCTCTCTCTCTCGGATTGATTGGTTCTGCCAGAAATACTAATGGAAAAACCCTGTTTCATTTCTTGATATCTTTATACTCTCAAAATACATTTTAACGAAAACTACTTTCAATAGAAATTCTGTTAAAAAAATCATCTTGTATCATAATGAGAAACTGGTGAACGATTTAAATTCATCGGGAAATAGAAGTTGAATAAAATTTAAAGTCAGTTAAACGTTGGAAAACAATTCCACCCTTTATTGAATTCACAAAGGAGGGTTGGACGAGAAAAGGGATACGAAAAAAAATAACAATTGGAAAAAAGCCCCGAAAGGAAGTAGCTTAACGTACTTTCTAAAGGAGAGGGAAGATTATCCCGTGTGACATGATAAAAGAAAGTAAATTTTTTTTTTTTTACTAAAGGAGCTTCATTGGGGAAAGTATAGTATATATTTTTATTTGTGTTTCAAAAATATGTTCACAAAGAAATATATTTTAGAGGCTGGATTCAATAGAAGATAAATGAGAAATATATATTTGATGAGTACTTGTTTTTTTTAGGAAAGGAACTTCATTGGGGAAAGTATAGAAGGTGTTTGAAGGGAAATTTCTTTTTGTCTCAAAAATATGTTCACGAAGAAATATATAATTTTAATGAGTGAGGTACACATCAAGTTAAGTTTGGAGGGTTTTTATTTTATAATTAGGCTGAATAGGATTTGAATAACATCAGGGGACAATAAAGTATTCTCGGGTAGCATCAGAAATACTTTAATTACCTCATAGTCTATCTTTAGATGCCTTACCATATTTGCTACTCCAAAAATTCCTCATTTATGGCTGCTCTCTCTCTCTCTCTCTCTCTCCTCTCTCTCTCTCTCTCTCTCTCTCTCTCTCTCTTAAAATATTTCTTGTTAATTGTTCAGTCTCGTTGGAGTCGTCCTAATTTATTTTTTATTATTTTTTTCACATCCAAAACCAAAGAACATTCCTGAATAAATATTGACCTTATTAAAGGAACTTATTTTCAACTCCTGCCAAAAAAAATCACGTAATTTTTGTCATGGTATGATTTTTTTAATTTAATTTTTCTTAATCTTTTTTAAATGTTGAGATAATCCCTTCGAAATTCTCAGGACAATATCTGCTGATCAGAATTTTGGTGTGTGAATAATTCGTAAATATGGAATCCCCCACCAAACCCCCAACCCCTCCCCACCCATGCACCTAAATAAGACTTCGTTATCATAATTTTAATGAAAAGTAGGGAAGGTACAGGGCTGATTTATTAATCTTTTCCAAGCCCCGCTAACACCTCGGGGGGAGAGAGAGAGAGAGAGAGAGAGAGAGAGAGAGAGAGAGAGAGAGAGAGAGAGACTTATGCAAGTATCCTTACATAACCATGATGAAGGAATAGCAGTTTCAGTTTTGATTTATTGCTGTAGTCGGTTACAGTTAAATACTATTAGAATATTTTTTTATAGTACGATCTTTAATGAGACCTATAGTTAAGAAGGGCAGTTAAGTTAATTATTTATTTTATAGTAATGTCGTTCATGAGATCTAGTTAAGAAAGGGCATTTAAGTTAGTTATTTATGAAAACTTTTTTTTTGAATTTCGTAAGGCCTTTTTCGTAAGTCCTTCGTAGAAATTGACAGACGGTCTGCGGACTCCATATACGCAGAATTTTAAGAGGACGCTTAAAGGTCTTAGGAAAGTCTAGACATTTGACAGCAATAACTGGGAAAGATTTCGTCTCACTTATGTCGGTTTTAAAGAGCTAACTCGAGATTAGAATCTGTATATCATTCAGGGAATAATCCCACTTTGGAATTGTCCCCTGAGTGGTTAGTGCCATCAGTGCATCTCACACGGTGCACTGTAGGCATAGAATAAGTTCTTTGCTAGCGTCCTTTCTTCCCATAGCTGCAACCCCATTCATTCCTTTTACTGTACCTCCGTTCATATTTTTCTCCACCCTCTCGAATAGTTGATCCTCAGTGCTAAACTACGATGTGTTCCTTCTGTTACACTTTCAAACCTTCTACTGTCAGTTTCCCCCTTTCAGCGCCTAATGATCTCATAGGTCCCACCATTCTAAAATTTTCTAAGTGCTGACAGCATGATGACGGTCGCGTCCTCCGTAGTGCCTGGTGTATGATGTATTATAGTTTCTGATGCTGGATGTGTGTTGTTGTTCTTTGTAAATCGATTATAGCTGTGCGGTATTCGGGAATCAGCTGTTATAGCTGCTGCTGTTGCTGCTAATGTGCCCAGAGAAAGACGTATGCAGTTGTTGCTTTCATATTTGGAGAAAGTGGTGTTCGATTGAACGCAAGCTGAAGAGGTGACAGAGAAAATTCTCTCTCTCTCTCTCTCTCTCTCTCTCTCTCTCTCTCTCTCTCTCTCTCTCTGAATAGTTTTTTACGTAGTGAAAATTATGATCGGAAAAGAATTATAATCCAAACGAGCTCTTCCAAGAAATTCACTGGTTCCCTTACGACATTGCGTAAGCCACGATTGAACGTGATACAGAACCTACTTAGTTATCAGTATTGGGTTTTTAAGTTTTTAATTAAGATTCCAGGAGATTAATTTCTCCATATATTCGGTAGCTAGCCAGACCCTTTCAGTGAGATATTTCCTTGCCAAAGAAAGAACAATATAAGGCTTCTCTATATAAGAGAACTATATAACATCACTATGTTGAAGATTTGTGAAAGGTGCCTGGGTTATCGAAATAGGTGGGAAGAGAAAGGTATGATTGGGCAAGAGATGCCCTGGGTACTAATCTAAATATCTGTTTTTACTCTTTCTCTTTTTCATTATTAATTCAGTCTTGCATTTCGTTCGCTTTCCTTCATCTCGCTATCCATCATTTATCGAAGAAGTCAGCTCTCTCTCTCTCTCTCTCTCTCTCTCTGGCTGACATCACAGCATTTAGTGTCATTCGTGTGATTCTGAAATGAATGAATATATTGATAGTTAAGATAAAATGATTAAAGCTTGGATTCAGTTTCTATTTTCGAAACAAAACCTTTACACATGATCGGTATTATTATATATTCTGATATCGTCAATCAATAATCATCCTACGTAAAGTATTCTCTGCTATTTTATAGCTGGGAGCTTTCTAAACGCGAGGAAATGCATGTGTAATGAGCAATATGCCGTTTCATTAAAAAGAAAATGTCATCGCTTCACTAAACCCCGAACTGCTGAATCACTAATGGCGTGACAGTTTGCAAGATATTTACATAATATTATGACCATTTCATTTAGATACACAGAACACTCATTATTATCAGTATCCACATTATTCTCATTGCGCCACTCGCCTGTATCTCTACTCACTCTTGTGCTTACTTATTTGCTCAAACACACACAGACACAAACATACACTCACTCACTCACACAGTCGCATATCGTTCTCAGACCAGCTAAGTTAAACGAATTCCGCTACCTATCAGTAAAACCCTTAAGATACTTTAGCTTCCATGGGGCGGTGGGGTTAGCAACCCCATTTCATTAAAAACTTGCAGGAAACACAAGGTTATAATTGTATACATATATATGCACATATATACATTTGTATGTATGTACTATGTATGTATATATATAATATATATTATACATGTATATGTAATATTATTATATATCATATGTATTCTTATATGTATATGTATTAATTATATATTTTATTTTATATATAAGACAACACACACTACACACACACACACACACACACACACACCACACACACACATATATATATAATATAATAATATGCTTTAGTTGCTTGGTTTTAGATGAAAGATTAGATTATTTTTTTATTATTTTTTTCTTTTTATAGGCCGTTAGTGATTTTCCTTCCAATTTTTTTCCCCGAGCTCAAATAATACGGAAATAGTACCACCTGGAAGCCGAACAATATTACACCCCTTTTGTTTCCAGCTGTGGCATAGAGTGAAAATACGTTATAAAAGTCAGGTTACGGATTTTTTTTTTCTGTATTCCCGAATGTAGGTTTATTGATATGTAACGTGGTGAATTGTTGTGTGTCGATGGATGCATTTATTTATACGTAAAAGCTCTACTATTCAGAGCTATTATTTTGGTTGGTATGTGATTTGAAAGATCTCAGCTTTATGAGATTAAAGCATTTTCAGTTGTTTTATGCAAGATAATGAGAATTTTTTTGGAAGTTTTTAATTTTTCATAAATTTTTTTTTTTTGCAAGAGGTTTTTTTCTTGCAAAAGTTTTTTTGGCATTAGTGTTTTTTATATATGATTTGAAAGGTCTTAGGTTTATAAAGATTCAACCATTTTCATTTTTGTTTTGTTTTCCAAGAAGTTTTTTTTGTCGAGGTTTTTTTTTATTTAGTTTTTTTGCAATATGAGCATATTTTTTTTGTTGCAAGAGGGTTTTTTTTTTTTTTTTTTTTTTCAAGAGAATTCGGATGACTTCTCGCTGGCAAGGCTCGTGCGAAAGTGAGTTTGCCGAGAAACTTAGTCTCTTCAATCAGTTTAGCGGAGGAGACTTCGTCTTTGTAGGTGATGTTAGTTGAAGGATGAGGGACGAGAGATGTGTATATTATATGAATAATTATTCATTCGAAATAACGATTAATCATTCATTCGAACAAATGAAATTATTTATTTGAAAAAATATGTAAGCCTGTTCATTTGAAAAAAGAAGAAAAGGTATTCATTCGGAAAATGAATAAATATTCATTCGAAAAAAAAAAGAATAATTATTCATTCGAAAAAAAAATGAATAATTATTCATTCGAAGAAATGAAATGATTTATAAGAAAAAATGAGTCTATTCATTTGAAAAAAAATTAACAGGTATTAATTCGAAAAACATGAATACCAGCTTATTCAAACAAATGAATAATTATTCATGCGAAAACATAAAAATAGGATTTATTTGAAAGCCGAATAATTATTCATTTGAAAAAAATGAACAACTATTCATTTAAAAAGATAACAATTCATTCGATGAAATGAATAATTATTCATTTTATGGAATGAATAATTATTGTTTTAAATAAATACTTTTTTTGCTAATGAATAATTATTCGCTTTTCAAATAAATCAAATATTCTCTCTCTCTCTCTCTCTCTCTCTCTCTCTCTCTCTCTCTCTCTCTCTCTTTCCTCGCCTGGGCAGGAATAATTCCCCTTTGCGGTTTAAAATGAAAGTTTTCAAGCTCCCAGATCTAATCGGACATAAATATGACTTGATGGAGTTTTTTTTTTTTTTTACGGTTTCCTTACTGCCTGAATGATTTACGAGAGAGAGAGAGAGAGAGAGAGAGAGAGAGAGAGGAGAGAGAGAGAGAGAGAGAGAGAGAGGTTGGTTTATTTTGGGTACAGAATCTTAAAGAAATTAATAAATCGAAATATTCCTTTTCGAGAGAGAGAGAGAGAGAGAGAGAGAGAGAGAGAGAGAGAGAGAGAGAGAGAGAGAGAGAGAGATTGCCAAATTGGTTTATTTTGGTTAGAGAAAAATATAAATTAATTTCTGCCGAACCTTAAAAAAAAATTAATGGATAGGAATATTCCTTTACGAGAGAGAGAGAGAGAGAGAGAGAGAGAGAGAGAGAGAGAGAGAGAGAGAGAGAGAGAGAATCTGTTTATTTTGGCTACATAAGAGCGTAAATGAATTCATATAGAATTCCCTAAATCTTGAAAAAAATAATAAATAAAAATATTCTTTTACGAAGAGAGAGAGAGAGAGAGAGAGAGAGAGAGAGAGAGAGAGAGAGAGAGAGATCGGTTTATTTTGGCTACCCGAAGAGCGTAAATCAGTTTCTCAAGAATTCCCTAGATATTAAGAAAAAAAAATCCAGATAGATTTCACAGGACCCTTCAAATGAGGGGCGATTCTTTGCGTAGAAATCTAAACTAATTGGGGAATCCTGGAATCCTAGAATCCCTGGAAATTCCTTTTGAACGCGTCTGTGTGCAGTTAGCTTAAGTGCTATCACGTCCGACCTTTGGAGCTGGATGTTGGGGAGGGGGGGGGGGGGGTGAAGGGGGAGGGGGAGGGAAGATTCAAAAGCCACAGCTGACGAATAGAAAAGTCGTGGGATTGCGGAAGAAATTTTAGTTATTCATGTATTCGTTAGGCGCAACTGAATTAATCAAAATACCCCTCTCTCTCTCTCTCTCTCTCTCTCTCTCTCTCTCTCTCCACATCATTCACGATTTAACCTCGGCTAATCTTCTGGTTACTGTAGCTAACCATAGAAACTTACATTCACAATACTGACGTATCCTTAGGTTTAGAAATGGGAGGCTTAAAATCCACTAATTTCTTAATATTTACGTACTGATTTTATTTAGTGATGATGCCAATTTTTGTTTCTTTTATTTATTCATTTATTTCTTTTTTCCAAACCAACTAAGGAAATCGTTATTTGGACCATCATCGAAATCTATCATGCAGCTGTATGGTGTAACATGCACTGCATAATACGCATGCCCTGCGCTGTATATGTACAATATGATATAATTGATTTCCCCATAGAACTAGAGGCTATTCAATATTCACATTTATCTCTCCTTAAAAACAAAAGTACTAAAAACTATCATCGAAATTCTCGTGCAGTTGTATGGTGTAACGTGCACTGCATAATACGCATGTCCTGCACTGTATATCTACCATATGATATGACTGATTTCCCAGTAGAATTAGAGGCTATCCAACCAATATTCATATTTATTTTTGCTCAAAAACAAAAATGCTCAATTCTATCTCACCGATTCTCTTGTTCTCAAATTACACGCAGCATTAATCATCATTCACGAGGAAATATAAATCCAGAGAGATTCCCGATACCAAGAATTCCCGAAAGTGTTGTGGAGCGGACGGCTAAGTATACTCGGATTTAATGAAAATAATAATAATAATAAAAAAGAATGCGAACATTCCCTTCGTACCGTTCACAGGTGATCGACTTCGCTTAGAGTCAAGTATCACCTTTAAGCTTTTATTTCGGCTGAAAAGAGAGAGAGAGAGAGAGAGAGAGAGAGAGAGAGAGAGAGAGAGAGAGAGAGAGAGAGAGAGAGTGTGTGTGTGATATCGTGGTTTTCACTTGTATATAGTAAGCTCAAATATTGGTTTATATTAGATATATGTATCTCTGAACGAATTTCCCCCCAGAATTACTATATACCTCTCGCATTTATTTTCATTTTCTGTTCGATCTTTTTCCATCTTTATATGAGCTATTTAGTCCCGTATTCTTGTAAATATATATAGATAAAGTTTTGAATATTAGACTTCGATAATTAACAGCTCGGACAAGATGGTGGCAAAGACGCCTTAAATTACTTGTTCGATGCTTTGTTTGACTAAGAAGTTGCCTCCAGGATTACTTAGAAAATAATGAACAGAAGCTTACGAGGAGGTTTGTAATAATATATTTTCCACCTTGACGTCACGTAAAGGTTACAAGGTTTAGTAATTATTGTACCTTGATGGTTCTGAAGTATTTTTCTCTAAAACAATAAAAGCTTTTTATGTGTTTGGTGTTTATGTTACTAATAATTGTTATTGTGTATATAATAATATATATATAATATTATATATATATATTATATTATTATATCTATATATATAAATATATAATATATATATTATATATATATATATATAATTATTAATATATATATATTAATATACATACACGCGCACACACACTTGTGCGTATGTATGATCTGTTTTTGTGTATGGTCGCCTGGATACCTACCTACCTACCTGCTCCGAAGTCCATAGTCTGTATTCCAAATTCTCTCTCTCTCTCTCTCTCTCTCTCTCTCTCTCTCCTAAAGAGTCATAATCTCCCAGGAGTCGTGAATCATAAATAGGTTTATAGAGGGATACCGAATTTGAATTAACGCGAAAGCGGGTATATAATAGATAGAGTATGGAAAGGTTCACAGAGCATTATCAACCTCACATTGAGTAAAATATAAGAAACATTTTGAGATCTCTCATCTTTGGGAGACGAAAGTCTGCTCTTGTGAATCGACAAATTGAACAAAGAACAAGATATTCGCTATCTGCTGTAATTAAAAATAGGTAAAGGAAATGTTTAGGTGAATATATTACAGATATATGGAGAAATGTATCTTATTTCACGAGTTTTCTTTTTTTTTCAGACATATAAGCTGACTGATTTTACTGAAGGTTTTTTTTACCTTATAAGCTGACATATAAATAAAAATGGGTGGTTGTGTTCTATTATACAGTAAACCAGAATAGTTTAACAATTTTATGTTTGGTGTGTATGTATGTATGTATGTATGTGTGTGTGTGAGAGAGAGAGAGAGAGAGAGAGAGAGAGAGCGAGAGCCAAACGGTTATATACCCACACTTCTCTAACAAGGGTAGAGGTGTTGACCTGAGGTTACTGGCTAAACAAACAGGGATATGCCTTTCCGTCCTATCAGATTTTGAACACAAAATGTGTTAGAGAGCGTCCACATCACGGCAAAACACATCACAAATAAATGTCGATAATATATCGCATACGTTCCACAAACAAGTTGAAAACAAGCCGGCGACCTTAAGTGGAGAACTACCCTTTTGCCAAATGAAGGTCCTCGTAACTACCAGGGAGTCTTTTTGTGTTCTACCTGTTTGTGATGTGTATGTGATAAGTTACAGACTTGTGTTTATTGCATGTTTTATCTGTTACTTATTAGTACATATAGAATCCAAACTCAGTCATGAGTATTTATCGAATTGTTTGGATTAAAGTTCTAGGCGCCAATGACCCTTTTATAATTAAATTTTAGAAGAAATCTGAAATCTTACCTCAGATTTGTCTGGCAAATCAGACACAGATTTTGACTTGTGAATATATATATATATATATATATATATATATATATATATAATATATATATATACACACACACACACACACACACACACACACACACACACACATATATATAATATATATATATATATATATATATATATATATATATATATAATCATGTGTTTAAAAAAACCAGACTAACCTTTTTGTGTTCCATACATAACCGTACGCTTGAATATTACGTACCAGACGTGCCGTGCAAACCCGCGAGTTTCAGATTCGCTCGCTCTTTTAAATACGCGAATCCGCACGAATTGGCCGGTTCTATTCTCTGATATTGGATGCAGGTGCGTTGGCATCAGCGAGAGCGAGATGCCCTGCACTGCCATTGGCTTCCAATTATGACTGGGTATTTTGTCCGTTTTATCGTGGATGGATTTATTTTTATAAGTTGCTTTTCAGTATATTTCATTATATTTCGTATTTAGCTCTTTATTCTTTTGTAGCAGAGAAAGAAAGGGAAAAAATTAATAAGTATCCAGAGACCTGAAAATAGAAATAAGGACTTGGGATATGCCAGTGGAAACTGTACCCAGAATCATAGGAACACTACTATCGTTTCCAGAGGCCGTGTAATAGTGTTTTTCTCAAATATCTAAACAAACCGGAATTAATGAATTTCCGTGAAACTACAGCAATGAATGTTTCAAACATTGGCCTAATTTTTGGTGGTACAATGAATTGACAGATGTGCTTAATTAAGCCGTTTACTCTTAGAAAAAAGAGGAACTTCTTCCCCTCCTCCAGAGCGTTTCGAAGAAGTGGTACTTAATGACGTAACTGTGACGCAGAGGTTCCCCCAACCCTCCTTCGGTGTTTACACCTATGGCTATCCTAGTACTCCCCCCCCCCCCCCCCCACCACCCCCCATTCCTTCTTGCCTTCTTTCTTTCATTCCCATTGTTATTAGGCTACCGAGTAAATCCCTGTTAGGAAAGACTGTGTACTGCACATATAAAATGAGCCGGAAGAGCAATAAAATGTTTTATGGTGGTAGATAATGATTAGGATGGTTTAACACAAATTATCGAACATAATAGAAGAGGTTTAAAACAGGGGTGTGGAATCGCACTGTGAGATATTCTACTCGGACTCCTACAAATTTTAGATTTGCGACTAAAAAAATAAATAAATAAATAAAATAAAATAAAATAAAAACATTAGTAGAAATAGAAAAAAAAAAATTCCTTGAGAGAGTTTTATATTTGGAATGATGTTATTGGGGAAAGACTGGAGCAGGATTCAGAAATAATTTCACCGACTTCGACTCCTACCTCAGAGCCCTTTTAGTACATCCAAGGTAATCATCGGCAGCAGTTGTAGTAGTAGCTCTGAACTATTTCATATAGATTCGACTTTAGTCATGGCAAATATGTTGCTTTTGTCCTCGCCATTGCAAAACTACAATTGCGCTGAAACTCTTCACCATTTACAACAGACAGAAAGATAGAAACCGCCTGAAAAATTAGTATAAATCGGTAAGAAAAGTATGACTTTAATAAGTACATGATATATTACAATATGCTAGCATATATATATATATTGTATATATATAATATATATATATAGAATATAAATATATATATTATATATATATATCTATATATATATAGTATATATTTGTTTATTTAAATGTTTTCTTTTTTTGGTTTCTAACAGGCCATGTGAACGAGTTGCTGATGCTATGGGGATGACTCCGAACGCTGTCCGAGTGTTGGTGAGCCGTGGAAAGAATCCTCATCCACCTGAAACACCACCTGCATCATCAAATACGTCGCCTCTGGTCTTTGACAACTTCACTGTTGGTTCCATTAGGAGACATGTGCACAGCATGTTTGCTGCTAAGCGATTTTTCACTATTGCCACTTTAGCGGAAGAACTTAAAATGTTAAATATCATTCCTGAAGAAACATCTGAGAAGGCAGTATGGCGAATCCTCCATAACATGGGTTTCCAGTACAAAACATCCCAGCGGAAAATGTACCTAAGGAAAGAAACTTTGGACGTCGTTTGCCGCCGAGTTGATGCTCTACGATCCCTCCAGCAACATCATGATGAAGGAAGAGAAGTAATGTATGTCGATGAGACTTGGTTTACGACGAGAATGCCAAACATATCAAGGAGTAGGTGGACACCTCTCAATCTGTCACCAGTGCCACCTACAGCCGGCAGGTGCCACCAGGAGAAGGAGAGAGGTTTGTGGTGGTAGCAGGTGGTACAGCTAAAGGTTTTGTAGAAAAATTCATTTTTATGCTTCCCTGCGAAAAATAAAACCGGCGACTACCATGGAGAAATGAATTCAGAGCTATTTATTCGGTGGCTAAACATCACAGCTCCTGCCGTCGCTTGAGGATCCTTCGGTGCTAGTGCTAGACAACGCCCAATACCATAGCCAATTGACAGGAGATAGCCGATGCCCAACAACAGCTACAAAAAAGCAGGATTTGGTTAACTGGCTCAGGTCTCGAAAAATACAGTATCCAGCTCACGCAACACGCCCTGAGCTTCTAAAGATATGCAGGGGCAACCGACCGAAACCAGTTTACATTGTGGATAATAAAATCCGTGAATGGGGCCATGAAGTGGTTCGCTTGCCCCCTGCCCATCCTGAGCTCAACGCCATCGAGCAGGTGTGGGGCTGTATGAAACGGCAGGTGCGCTCCTCGTTGCAGCGGTTTACCCGTGCTGATCTCTGCCAGGCTGGAAGAGGCCAGGCTTGCTGTAACAGGGGAGACGTGGGCTGCGCTGTCAGGAGATCAAGATATTTTGAAGATGATTACTGGTTCAGATAATATTCAAGACAGTATAGATCCGGTCATCATCAACATTGATAGTGACGAGGAAAACAATCTTTTCCTTGAGAGTGATGATGAGTAAAATGTATAAGTGTCCATTTCTTGTTTTTTTTTTTTTTTATCCCTCATATATCTATGCTTTCCAGCAATTGGTGATAACATTATTTTGGAAAAGCAAAGCTAATGAATAATTTGATACGAGTATATCAGCTTGACATGTAGACAATGCCAATGGATTTCTCAAAGTAAGGTTGATTGGTTCATTAATTGAAGTATGGTATAATTCCAGTGACAAAGTCGCAATGATATTTGTCACATACCTTTTAAGTAACAAAAATAGGTACTGGTACTTATAACGTAAATAAATATATAAAACTATAGGTTGAAATATAATAAATCCTATGTATGTATGAACACACACACACACACACACACACACACACACACACACATATATATATAATATATATATATATATATATATATATATATATATATATATATATATATATATATATATATATATATTATATATATATATATATATATATATATATATATATATATGATTTCAAAATTTATCAAATGGCCGATGTCAATGCCCTTATATGAGACATCTTTTAGAAGTCTACCTTCTAAGGAATTCAAGCTACTCTGGTGAAATTGATATAATAAATTATATCAAAAAATGCTCTCTGTCATTTTCTTCCTGGCAATTGATGTATCGAGTAACTTGCGTTTTATGTAAGAGAGTCCTACGGCTTAACCTAAAGAAAACGATATTTCTATTGCTTTACGAACACTCGCTTGAAGTGCGAAGTGTAGGTTAGCATGGTTTCTTTCGTCTCCTGTCATAAGTCTCATTCTTGATCTTCAATGTGAGTGGGTAAGATATAAAAGGTTGGTCTTGTGTTTAGGTAAAGTCTAAAGTCACGAATCACATTACCAGGTATGCTGAACTTTTACTGACAAAGAATTTCGTATTGCTTGGGGTAGGTCATATGGACAATTATCTATGGAGTTAAACAGGCGTTTAACAATTCGGGGATGGGAGGTACAGGAGGAAGAAAACGTTATACCAACGTCACTGAGGGACGTCATCACTTTTGCGAAATGTGTGGGTGGCTAAGGCTGGCTTTAGCCTCATTTTCTTAAGTAAAAAAAAAGTTAATGAAACGTAATTGGCAATGCACAGTATTTCCAAAAATTAAGTCATTGTATGAAGCGCTCCCTGCTTTGATGTCATGGAAATCCATCAGTTATTTTAGGAGTTATTTAAAAAAAACACTATTACACGGCCTCTGGAAACGTTAGTAGGAGGCATGATCCCAAGATCCCTGACATTGAGTCGAAAGGCCTGGCAGTATAGTAATCCTTCGTTTTCACCTCCCTTCGTAGATTTTGCCTTTATATATATATATATATATATATATATATATATAATAATATATATTAAATACATACATATACATACATATATATCTATAAATATATATATATATAATATATATATATATATTCATATATATATATATATATATATATATTATATATATATATATATATATTATATATGATATAACTGAATCACGAAAGTTAGGAACGTGATAAATCTATAAATAAAGATATATGCTATGAAGGAAAATAATATATATATATATATATATATATATATATATATATGTATATATATATATATATATATATATATATATATATATATATATATATATATATGTGTGTGTGTGTGTATATGTATATATGTATATATGTATATATATATAGTGTATATATGTATATATATTGTGTATATATGTAAATATATATAATATAATTATATATAATATATATATATATATATATATATATATATATATATATATATATATATATATATCATCCTAATCCCCAAGGCGAACTCATAACCAGTGAAATGCAATAATATTTAAATTAAAAATGAAAACACCTCCTTCCAAATTCCTTCGAAGGACCCCAAGCGAGTCCTTCCGGCTAAGGAACCAGGACGTTCGAAGGACCCGACGTGATCACCGGGAAGAGGCTTATTCCGCTTTGTCCCAACTTCGTGCATTTTGCGAACGCTGTGAACTTTGTGCATTTCGCCTGACGTTGGTCCGGCTTTATTGTCCTTCCTGGGCTGGAGTTTAACCCAGTGTCTTGTAATAAAAGTTATTTAGGCTTTTGTATATTTCCTCCTTTAAGGTAGAAAGTGCGCTTCCAAGCAACGAGGACCAAGTATCCGGGATGTTTTTTTTTTTTTTTTTTTTTTTTTTTTTTTTTTTTTTTGTTTCTTTTTTCTTATGACCATGATGTGGAGATGGGATAGTTAACCCAGTTTCTTTTATTCATACTTGTAGCCATTATCCGCTCAGACTTGGAAGACGAGCGAATATAAATAAGACGGGACCAGCTTTTGCATAGAAGAAGACTGTAGTAGTTTGCTCATAAACGAGAAAAACAAATTTATGACCAGAAAATTACATCTTTTATGTGCGACCATTTTATTTTATCCTTTGTCGTTGTTGACGAAATCCAGTTTGAATTTATGTATACCATGAGAAAATTTAAACGAACGTATTTAGTTAGAAAGTTTTTGAGCAAATTTTATAAAATGCTGTACGAAATAAATTATGTAAGGTTTATTGTTTTTTTTCATTTGTAATCTATTAACTCCACAAAACTCTGTGAACTTGATGAAGTTATGAGGTTGAAATAAAACACTTGATTTGTGTTAACCACATTAAAAAAAATAGAAATTAATTTTTTTTTTTTTTTTTTTTTTTTTTTTTTTTAGTAAATCTGGTTATTTCATCCATTTTTATTTTATTTTATTGCAGGAATTCAAGACCGCCAAGCTAAAGGTAAGTGCCTTGACAAAACCTTTGATGACATGAGCTGTCAGAATTCAGGTACAGAGTATAATTCACTTTGATAATTAGGATGTACTCACAAGTCATTAATGTCAGTTACGAACGCACACAGACTCTTAAACCCATGGCATTCCGAATTATAACGTACACGGCTCAAACTCCACTTCCTCTAATACGTAATGTAAGACAGAATCATTGTATTTAAGCTTATAATCATATTAGCGGCTAATTTGACACTCCCCAGTGGTACACAGTTCGAGAAACACCATTACTTAGATCAGATAGATTGACATTACACTGTAATTAATTTATCAGGGGGTCCACTCACCAGATAAACTATTTAATTTAACGTTGGGTGTATCTATTTTACTTAAGAATTATGTTAGTTTAACAGATATTACAAAAATTATGGGAATCGTGATTTATATTACACTGTAAAAAGTTTATGAGGTGGATCTACTCACCAGATAAACTGTTTAATTTAATAATTTATAAATCTATTTTATTTGAGAACTGTTAGTTTAACAGATATTACAAAAATTATGGTAATCGTTCTGTAGGAGCAATAAATGTAATAAATGTAACGCGAGTATAAATGATACGACGTTGATTTTCAAAGATATATCAAATCCCTTTCGCCCATAGAACATTTTATTTACGAATATTTCGCCCATAGAAAATTTTATTGACGATATTTCGTCCACAGGATATTATATTTACGAATATTTCGCCCATAGAATAATTTATTTACGAATATTTCGCCCATAGAATATTTTATTTACAAATATTTCACCCATAGAATATTTTATTTACAAATATTTCGCCCATAGAATATATTATTTACGAATATTTCACCCATCAAAACTTTTATCGATAAATATTTTGCCCATAGAATATTCATTTACGAATATTTCGCCCATAGAACATTTTATTGATGAATATTTCGCCCATATAAAATTCTATCCACTGAGTTTCGTCCAAAAATTTTTATAAATAGTGGCTTATGAAGCTGAAGAAACGTTTTTATACATAAACTTATATATAAATTTAAACGTAAATTTTAGTAACAAATAACGTACACTGAATGAAACATTGAAAAGCATTGACTAAACTTTATTTTGATTCTTGTTCTCAAATGAAAGTAAAAACGATACAAGTTATTTGGGAAATATTAAGACGCTCGGTAATAGAATATCTAATGGAAATAGGATAGCGACAACGCCTGTAAGAAATTGTAGTTTGTTCATTCTGAGTAATGCTGGCGATTTTAAATAAAAAAAAAAATATTATTATTATTATTATTATTATTATTATTATTATTATTATTTTGGAAGAAGACCCTCTTTTTAAACAAATTTTGTTGGATAAAATGGCAGAATTCACTGTATTCTGCCATATTGTTCAACAGAATTATTATTATTATTATTATTGTTTTTTTTTTTGTTTTTTTTTTGGCTCTATCACAGTCCTCCAATTTGACTGGGTGGTATTTATAGTGTGGGGTTCCGGGTTGCATCCTGCCTCTTTAGGAGTCCATCACTTTTCTTACTATGTGTGCGTTTCTAGGATCACACTCTTCTGCATGAGTCCTGGAGCTACTTCAGCCTCTAGTTTTTTCTAGATTCCTTTTCAGGGATCTTGGGATCGTGCCTAGTGCTCCTATGATTATGGGTACGATTTCCACTGGCATATCCCATATCCTTCTTATTTCTATTTTCAGATCTTGATACTTGTCCATTTTTTCCCTCTCTTTCTCTTCAACTCTGGTGTTCCATGGTATTGCG
>NC_061098.1:27125327-27137827 GCF_015104395.2 Macrobrachium nipponense | reverse complement strand
CTCAGCCTTTTTATTAAACATTAATCCTTAAGCCAAAGTAATTTTAACTGAAATGAATGTAATGTAGGCTAGTAATTCTTGCCAAACGCCCAAAGTAAAAGGATTATTTCCCAAGGCTAAGTTGGCTGACGCGCATTTTCGTCTCGTAGGAACGGCTGAAAACGGTATCATTATCTACGTCCCGGATAAAGTTTCCTGATTAACTAAATATAGTGCATGTAGTATTATATACATATAGCCTTATATATATTTATATATTAGTCCTGTATAATACACACACACATATATATATATATATATATATATATATATATATATATCACTCATGCTGGCGAAAAGGGGGAGGTAAGTCCAAAAATGGCCTAAATGAGTTATGACTGCCAATGTTGCTAAAATGGGCTACTATGCTGGAAAAAAAGGGGGTAAGTGTACTGTGAATATGTAGTCAGTACGTCAAAAAGTCTTTTTATGGGATAACTACATGCAGCATCATTCTGTTGGCGAAAAAAGGGGTGGAAGTAGAACATACCCCTTTTTAACCACATTTTCATTAAAATTCATAGCATTATATTGGCGAACAAAGAGGTAAGTGATACATACCCCCTTTTTAACTACATTTTCAATATAGGTCAAAAGGGGTTAAGTAAAACAAACTTATTAATATTTAGGTAATTATTCACTTTTTATCTATAAACTCTTGCAATTTTAGTTCTAATCTAGTCATAAAACTCATACTCTTCTTCTTCATTTAATATGCCAGTATTAATCCCACTAGGCCTAGCAGCTTAATGCACTCCACGAATGTGTATTATTGTTGCCCGAGACAGGGCCCAAACCTCGTTCCCTCTACCTAAGTGCGGCTTGGCACATCCTCACGCACTAGATAGAGAGAGATATGGAACGTGTTGTAAGCTGTGTCGTCGTTCTGAACGGCGTATTAACAGTGTTGATTACAACTCGCCTTTGATTGCAGGAGTGTAGTAATTAAAATATTCTAATATTATGAAACTTGTATAAGATGTAGATGTAACACTGAAAACGGTTTTGGTGATGGATGCCATCTAAATCACGTGCTCGTCGAATCTTGACAAAAGCATTACACGAAAATGCAGAGAAAAAGAAGAAAAATGGACCTGGAAAAAAAACCGCCAAAGTAATTGTTCAAAACACTGGCTTATTGCTAATAACTTTGGAGAGGAAAGAAAATGAAGGTATGTTATTGATGTTCCTGGGATGCCTGCAGTTTAGTGGGACACCTCTAATTCCGAGCAGTGATTTCCTTTTGACGGGATAATCTACTTGTAGCTGCCATTTTTTTTATTGTTTTGTTTTTTTTTTTTAAATGATTTTAATAGTTATTCTATCGGAAATGAGCCATTTCCAAGTATGAATCCAAACAGTTTGGAGCTTGTTAAGATGGACATGCAATTCCTTAACTTAGGCCTATTCCCAAAAAATTAGAAAAACAGGCCGATTAACCGTAACCAAACCACACAAATCTAACCTCAACTAGTAGGTAGTTTCACAGTACCTAACCCCGTGTTACCTAGCTGGGGGAGGACCCCCGCGTAAGGGAGTATAAGTGCTATTTTACGTAAATTGAAAATTGTCATAAATCGGTATAAGAAGTATGTTCAGGGGTTTTCAGGGTGGGATGCTGAACAACTTTTTCTTCTATAAAATTTTTCGATATAATGAATATTAACGACTTGCACGTCGATCTTAACACTACCCCTCGAATAGCTGAATAACTTTTCTTCTATGCATTTTTACAAAATAATGGCTCTAGCCTATATAGTAAGATATTGGTGTCCCACTAAACTGCAGTTAACCCACCATTGTTCCTTTTATAGTTAAGGTAAAATTTGTTCATATTATAAAGTAATTTTTTAATACGATTTACTATAGATGTAATACTATCTATTTGTTCGACGTACATCACAAACCTGAAGGATACTGTACTTTGATTGTTTTATGACTTTGTTCACATGAAAGTATGGTAACACGTCATATTTGTTAGTGTTTGTGGTTTGAGATGTTCATTATTCAGACAAAAAGGGATATGTCATTTCTTAGATTTTGTATAAATAGCATCAACTTTGTTTATTAACCATGGTAAACAATAGTAGGAACTTTGTTTATGAGCCTAACAATTTTAGTTAGGCTTAAAATTCGCCTTACAAAATGAGCTTCTGCCTTCACGGCAGCTGTATTGTGAAGAGCCAAAATTTTTTTTTTATGAGTGAACGGATCTTTCGTGTTTGGTGGTCGACACTAAAATTTCATTGTGAACTAGAATTTTTTATGTACTTTTGCTCATAGAATTTGAAAAAATCACAATCGTTTGTCGAGAAAATGGTTAGATTTTTTTAGTTAAAGCATCCAAAAATTAATTTTTCACTATTTTATAGATACTGACAAAAACACGAACTTTGTAGAAATTATATTTTTGCAATGTATGTTGTCATTTTTCATGATTTTTTCAATGTAATTGTGTGGATGGCAGGAGCACGGTTGTTCAGTATAACAAAACAAAAATATAAAATTAATTTTAAAATCAAGTATAATGTTAAAGTTATTCTTGATATTAACACAGTCTGAATACTTTTATAACAGATTATGATGAGACGCCTGATAATTTCTATGATGATGATGTAGTGTAAAAGATCCAAATTTTGAAGTTACTGATGAAACCTGCAGTGTATCGTCTTCGTCTACAATTTCTCGTGAAAATAACAGTAAGCATGAGATTAGACTTAAGGGCAATCAAGAAGCAGAACATCCAAGAGAGGAAGCAGCATCAAAGAAGCTGAAAAATCAAAGAGATGAACAACCTTGCCAAACTCCAATGAAAAGGTACTCAAGAAGAGCACGAAGAGAGAGAAAAGAGTGTTGACAGACCGGTAAATCGTATACGACTGCGTCAGGTAAATTAGTTTCCGCTAGAAAACAAAGTCCACTAAAGCAATGTAGATTGAAATGCTCCGAACGTTTCAATGATGAAGATCTGCAAATATTATTCATTGAATATTGGGATTTGGGCTCAGTAGATTCAAGAAGAAACACCAAAGAACCCATTACGTACCCGCCTAAGAGATGGAGGCGGCGAAAACATTAGAGTGCGAGATGTAACCTACGAGTATGCCTTAGAAATTCAAATGAAAAGACATCCTATTTGTCAAAAATGCTTTTTGAGGGTGTTTGGTGAAACCAAAAAGTTCTTGGAGAATATTACAGAAAAAGAAAAAGGAAACTGCCTCTGGAGTGAGCCGAGGGGATAGGAGAGGAACAACTCCAAATCCACGTCGTATTAAAGAAGAGGAACTTTATAAAATTGATGATCATATCAAATCATTTCCAGCATACGAGAGTCATTATTCTAGGACACACTCCTCCAAAAAGTATTTGTCATCAACACTTACATTAGCAAAATGTATTCGTTGTTTAAAGAACGCTACCCAGAGTCCTCAGTAACACGCTTTACATATGAGAAAAGATTTCATTGTCATAACTTGAGTTTTCAAACAGCCTAAAATAGACACATGTCATACCTGCGATGTGTTAAAGATGCAATTAGATATCACCAATACCCCTGAAGAGAAAGAACGTCTACAAGCCGAAAAAGAAAGTCATCTGTTAAGAGCTGAAAATGCCTATAGTCGTAAAAGAGATGATACAAAGTTAGCTTGCGAAAATCCCTCATTTGCAACATACACATTTGACTTACAACAGTCTCCCCACTCCATACTACAGTCTTCCGTAGCTTTTTTATAAGCGTTTGTTGTGGACTACAATCTCACTGTTCACAATAATGTCAATAAAAAAGTGGACTGTTTATGTGGCACGAAACCATTGCTGCTAGAGGTGCCAATCAAATAGCATCTTGTACTAATGAATATCTTGCAGAATTTGCCCAGTGATGTCCAGCACGTAATTTTTTATTCTGATGCTTGCGCCGGACAGAATAGAAATTCCCATATGGCTGCTATGTTTATGCATGCATTGTCCAAATTTCCTAATATACTGACAATAGATCACAAATTTCTCATTTCCGGTCATTCACACATGGAGTGTGACTCCGACCACTCTGTCATTGAAAGACTCAAGAAAAAGAGAGCCACTGCAATCCACCATCCACGTGACTGGTACCAGCTGGTAAGATTGCAGGAAGAAGATTTCAGGTTCATGCAATGACTCAGGAGGACTTTTATGATTACGCACAGTTATTTAAGGCCCTCTGGTAAAAAGATCTAAAAGAAACAGCAATAATGACAATTTAACTGGTGTCACAGTGCCAGTGGTTCAGGTATCAGCGCCCCATTGGAATTTTGTTGTATAAAGGATCTCTTTCAAAACGAGGAGGCGTTTGAACAGTAGATATGAAAAGAAGAGGACAGGATAATCCAAATTTGATAGATGTCAAAAAAGGAATATCATTCATTACTGCCTATCAGTAAAGAAAAAAAGAAGGACTTGATTGATCTATTGCCTTTGGTGATCCTATGTTTCACGATTTTATAAGGCACTACCAGATATGAGTAATGTTCAGGATTATGATCCTGACTTAGAGGAATTTGTTGAATAAAGCAATTTATAGCTTTTTACACCTATGCAATGCTAACTAAAGTTGTATTTCTTTAACTAGATGAATCTCTGAGGAAATAATTTTTTGACATTTCATTATGCCTAGATAAGTCTCAGGGAATTTTTTTTTCAACATTTTATTATACCTAGATAAGTCTCTGGGAATTTTTGTTTCAACATTTTATCATACCTAGGTAAGTCTCTGGGAATTTTTTTTTTTTATGGAAACCTAATTTTCTTCAATGAATTGACTGTACTAAAACTGTATTTCTGTAACGGTTTATTATACCTAGATGAGTCTTTGAAAAATTGTAAAGTTTTATTTTTTGAGAAAAATATTCCTTTTGTTTTTGTATGATTATGCAATGCCAACTTAACTTGTCATTTAACCGTTATTATAAATAGATAGGCCCTCTTGAGAGATGAAAATTATCATCAGCGGTATTTTCTTTACAAAATAAAGTTATAGTATCATAAAAATGCATTTAATTAGCCTAAAAAGAGCTATGTGACAAGTAGGTCAATGAGGTTAAAAAGGGATATGTATGATATGTAATGATAACAAAGTGGTTAAAAAGGGGCAAGTCTTGGTCAAAAAGTGATATGTACTGATAACAAAATGGTCAAAGAGAGGTAAGTCCTTAAAAGTATATAAGAACTTTGAATATATTAATGTCTTCATAGTGCATGAAAAATACCTTAAATCCTTTAAATTTAGTAAAGAGTTCATATCGCTATCTTCTATCAGTGATTTATTGAATGCATTTGCTTTGAAAAACTTTAAATGCAATTTTTCTCAAAAGTTCCATTTTGGACTTACCCCTTTTTCGCCAGCATGAGTGATATATATACATATATATACATCTAGTATTATATATATATATATAATATATTATATATATATATATATATAATATATATATATCTATTATATTATAAGAAGAAAGTAAATGTGTGCAATGGATTGCGATGTGTCAGCTTTCCTGGCTTGGAGACAGAAACAACCTAGTGATAGCCTGCCACGAAGAAGGAAATGCTGAGTGTGCATTTGTGAGGTCGAAGCCTCTACAGCCAGTTGCTAGGGCGGCTCTAAGGTGTGGCTGAGGATTGTGCGTTTGTGCGTGTAATGATGGGAGCGATCGCCCGATACTTATAGTGAAAAAGTCACACGCTCCGGAGGCAAGACAAGAGACGGTTCGGAGGAAATCAGGTGCTGGTACAAACCCATCCAAGAGGTATGACATTAGAGATGCCTCACACTGAGGGATCTGGGGCAACCCGAACGAGCTGTAAGGTCTGTCAGGTAAGGTAAGGTAAGGTCACTCTCTCTCTCTCTCTCTCTCTCTCTCTCTCTCTCTCTCTTTGCAGGCTTATTACCCTTTGGAACCCTCTTGGGTTAATAGTTCGTCGACTTTGTCCACAAAGGTTTTCAGCTGGAGTTTGAAGGAGAGAAAAGTGAAAATATTATTTGCTGTGAAGTTATTGATAACTGTGAATCAGGTGCCGCGTGAAATTGGTCTGTATTTGCTGGGATGGATTAATACGTTTGAAGCTTTCGAGTGTTGGAAATAGTTGGTTGTAGCTTTGATTCCGAGGTGCAGTAATTCGTAAATGATTTCTCTGTGCGTCGTGAATTAGCGTTTCATTTTAATCGAAGTTATAGGGGATAAATGCTAGCCACTGGTTGGCTGACCTAAATCTCAGATTCATCCTCAAATTATTGTTTATCTAAATTTCGGTCTTTTTTTATGTATCTATTTTTTCACTGATAGCCAGCCAGTGGTTGGCTGACCTAGATTACAGATTCATCCTCAAATTATTGTTTATCTAAATTTCTTCTTTTTTTTCACATATAGCCAGGAAGTGGTTGGCTGACCTAGATTTCAGATTCATCCTCAAATTATTGTTTATCTAAATTTCTTCTTCTTTTTTTTTCACTGATAGCCAGCAAGTGGTTTGCTGACCTAGATTTCAGATTCATCCTCAAATTATTGTTTATCTAAATTTCTGTTTTGGGGTTATGTTTTCCACTGATCTTACAACTTTTAAAACAAGTTTTTTGAGGTTTAAGACACCTAATTTTCGACACGCGTTTCTCTGTAGACAGTAGCTGTTAAGGACGCACTTGGTAGTTTAATGTAATGGAAAAAAGGTATCTAAACAAAATAACTAAGAATTTCACATACTAGGAAGTCGTCTGGGAGATCGGAAATACTCAAATAAACGAAAAATATTAACATTCATAAATTGTTGAAAAGTGGAGACATGAAAAAATTACTCCATATGTTACTCAACGAAGACACTGTGAATATTGTCTCTAAATAAATGGTGGTAAGAAAAATAAATTATACAAAATCTTGGTAGATCATCTGATTTTTTAAAGTGCAAAAAAAACGAGAGAGAGAGAGAGAGAGAGAGAGAGAGAGAGAGAGAGAGAGATGGAATGAGGTCGCAAATTAAATAGTAAAGGAAAAACAGATCATATTCAACCCTGGGAAATCACCTGATTTTTTAAAGTGCCAAAAAAATTAGAATTTTGACGCAAATTAAACAGTAAAGGAAAGATGAATAATATTCAACCCTGAGAAATAACCTTACTTTTGAAAATGCCAAAATTGAAGCAAAAAAAAGAAAAGAAAAAAAAAGGTTAAAAAACGCGACCAACCTATTTTTTTTTTTTTCTTTTTTTACCAGATGCGTTCAGTCCGCAAGAATCTTTAAGCCGAGGTCCCCCCACCTCCACCCCCCAACAACCCCAACATTCCGAGTACAGCCGTGGAAAGCAAACCGTAAGGAACTTGGGAGATCGTATTGACAACTGTGGAGAATCCTTTGGAAACTTTTGCCTCCTTTGGTTATTTTCCTTGAACGATCTTAGGGGGACCGGGGACCTCTCTCTCTCTCTCTCTCTCTCTCTCTCTCTCTCTCTCTCTTATCTCTATATATATATATATCTATATATATATATATATATATATATATTAATATATATATATATATATGTGTGTGTGTGTGTGTGTGTGTGTGTGTGTGTGTGCATTAAGCTACAAATGTCCTTTAATATCCAATTCGCTCTACCTCGGAATTAATAGTATAGTTTCATATACGTTAACCGAAGGGGAATTTCTTTAGTTGAAGTAAACAAAAAATAAAATAAAATAAAAAATAAATAAAAAATTGCCATCAGTCATCAGAAGGTTATATAAAAATTAATAGAATTAGTAACATAAAAAAAGAACAAGATAGATAATAAAGGCCTAATGAACCCAATACCTTTTGTGAGAAATATGAAATACCACTCGCGATGAGTTAAGACGGAGAGAAGCCAACTCACAACGAAGCCTTTTCCATACCCCTTTCGAAGAGTGTCAACCGATTATATCAGACTCGCGTCCACATCGCTCTGCAGCAACAAATCCCTGGGTAACTGTTGTTGCAAATTGCTTTTGAATTTATCTTCTGCGCATCCAGGCTCGTGATTGGTCGAGGAGGATACCAGGTAATAATGCGATAGATCCTTTTTAACTCATTTTTACTGGCAGCTTGTGAGTTAGCTGGGAGTGTTTTGTTTCAGAACTTGAGGATAAAGCCATGATGCGTTTTGCATTTTTTCACCGCAGATAATGTTGGGAGTTCCTTTTTTGTTTGGGGCTGGTGTGGCTTTGCATTCTATTTCTTCGTTTCAGGGAGTGGGAGTGATTATTATAAATCTAAATGTTATGGGGTGTCGTACGTGTAACTTTCATTTTTTATCCCTTGGCTTAATTAAAAAAAAAAATTTCCTCTATATATATATATATATTATTATATATATATTATATATATATATATATATATATATATATATATATATATATATATATATATATATATATAGAGAGAGAGAGATAGAGAAGAGAGAGAGAGAGAGAGATAGAGAGAGAGAGATGCAAATTTGAATGATTTTGAAGTGCGGTGTGGAAGCTTGAAAGAACAAAGGAAAGCAGATACTATGAAGTGGATAGAAATGCAATATTTGATTTGATGGAAATGTTTTATGAAGGTAATTGAACAAGTTTGATAGGATGGATTGCATTTGGAAGGTGTTTGGACTTCTGTTACGGGTATTTTAAGGGGTTAGTGAAAGGTTAATTAGGAAGGCGTTGTTATTTATATGTGGCTGTGAAATTATTATTATTTTTTTTTTTCGCTGGAGTAATGAAAGGAATAATGACATCAAAGCAGGCACCATTGCACCCTAAATTACGCTTCCGCCCCCCACCCCACCAGCAGTGAGTGGACACCATTTAATCCTCCTCCCCGTAGGGCAGTAGTGCCTTCAGTGATCCTTAAGTGGCGCACTGTAGGTATTACTAAAGGCTGTTTGCAGCAACCTCTTTTTAGCCTTTTACTTGACCTCCGTTTCCTTTTCCTCTCTTCAATCTTGCTGTCCAGTCTCTCCAACTTCCTCTTTTCACTTAAAATAATGAAATTTTTAACAATTAATATTTAGTCAAAATTATTTCTAAAAATAGCATTTATCCCGGTCCAAATAAACTGTCAAAGGAAACTTAACCCAGACAATAATTAATGTTTAAACAAATTTAATTAATAATATCTGCCTTTGTGATTAACTAAACATGCCTACCATTGTGTAAACAGCGAGACCAGGTTTTCCTTTAAAAAAATACAAAGTAAAAGTTAAAGTACAAATACAACCTCAAGCAAGTACTTGGAAACAATATACTTCTAAGGTGACAGCAGTCTCCATCACCCGAGTATCTGTTGCAACTGCGGAATGCAAGGCAAATCCTTGCGCATTTGCAGAACCAGATATCATGGACTTGAAGAAGGAAATGCAATGGGAAGTACGAAAATCCTGAATATTGAAACGGAGAGGAAACAGAGATCAACCATGCAGTATGGTTTAGAAAGTAGATCCTAACTATAGGCCCCAAAGTCTTTGGGGATTCGTTACCGTCAGCCACTGAAGTAAGCAGGTCTAAAGGTTTAATCCACTCAGGTACAGAGAGCATAGGAGGAGAGGAACTAGTTATAGATATACCACTGCATGTGGATGGTATCACAGGAGGAACCAATGCACCACTGGGGAGGAGGATTTAATGTGTCCACTCACTGCTGGTGGTGGGGTGGGGAGGAGGTGAGATCATATTTTGGGAGGTGGGAGGGTGTGCAGTGGAGCTCACTGTGATACAACACATGTAATGGACTATCTGATTCCTGTCCTTTTATGCTCTCGTCCGCTGAGCGGACTAAGCTCCGACCTGCTGCTTTAGTGGTTGACGTTCGAATCCCCGGGATAGGAGGTTATAGTGAGCATAGATCAGACGATACTGCATGCTTGATTCTTCTGCTCCCTCGCTGTTACAATATTCAGGATTTTTGTGCTTTCTCTTGTACTCCCTCCTTTAAATCTGTGGTATTGGGCTCTGGCATTGCAAGGATTTTTCAGGTGATGGTGACAGCCGTGGCCTTATGAGGTTTGCAATTTGCATGTTTGCTTGAGATTTTATTTTCAATTAACTTTTATGCTGTTTATCTCAAAGGGGATACACTGGTCTTACTTTCTTTACACGTGGAGGTGTGTTTATGGTCGGTTCGCAGTGGAAGGTATTGTTATAATAATTTCTTTCAGCATTATTTATTTTTTTGGTTTGTTTTCCTTTTTCTTGTAATCTCTTTACCATAGTTTAATTGGTATCTAGTGATTTTTTATCATAAAAAGTTAAATAAGTTTAATTGGTATCTAATGAATATTTATCATAAAAGTTAAGCAAGTTTAATTGGTATCTAATGATTATCTATTTTAAAAGTTAAGTAAGTTTAATTGGTACCTAATGAACATTTATCGTAAAAGGTAAGTAAGTTTAATTGATATCTACTGAATATTTATCATAAAGCTTAAGTAAGTCTAATTGATATCTACTGAATATTTATCATAAAAGTCAACTAAGTTTAATTGGTATCTAATGAATATTTATCATAAAAGTTAAGTAAGTTTAATTGGTATCTAGTGAATATTTATCATAAAAGTTAAGTAAGTTTACTTGGTATCTAGTGAATATTTATCATAAAAGTTAAGTAAGTTTAATTGGTATCTAGTGAATATTTATCATAAAAGTTAAGTAAGTTTAATTGATATCTACTGAATATTTATCATAAAAGTTATGTAAGTTTAACTGGTATCTAGTGAATATTTATCATAAAAGTTAAGTAAGTTTATTTGGTATCTAGTGAATATTTATTTACGTTGAGTAAGTTAAATTGGTATCTAGTGAATATTTATCATAAAAATGAAGTAAGTTTAATTGGCATCTATTGAATATTTTTCTTAAAAGTTAAGTAATTTTAATTGGTATCTAGTGAATATTTATCATAAAAGTTAAGTAAGTTTATTTGGTATCTAGTGAATATTTATTTACGTTGAGTAAGTTAAATTGGTATCTAGTGAATATTTATCATAAAAATGAAGTAAGTTTAATTGGCATCTAGTGAATATTTTTCTTAAAAGTTAAGTAAGTTTAATTGGTATCTAGTGAATATTTATCATAAAAGTCAAGTAAGTATAATTGGTATAGAGTGAATGTTTATCATAAAACTTAAGTAAGTTTAATTGGTATCTAGTTAATATTTATTATAAGAGGTAAGTAATTTAATCACTATCAGGAATCACGTGACTTATTTTGATTTATTGTTACTATTATTCAACTCCTAAGTTGGGAAAAAATTTTTTTTATTCATATTTGAAATCCTTAACCCATATATTTTATATGGTATTTATTATCTATCATTATGTAGTTTTGTTTAAATATTTGGTTAATGCTGTCATTTGCCATTTGATATTTAGGTTTCACGATTTTTTTTTATTTTGATTTAGGACAATAAAATCTATTGCAAATATTTGTGCATGTTATTAATCTCAGTAACTGCTGCATTTCTCATACATTTTAATGTAATATTCATTGTATTTGTCATCTCTGCAATATTTCCACGTATGTCATAATTCATAAATGCCCTTATTCAATGACTACCTAATTATATATGCCATTAGTTTTGCATGCCATTTGCAATAGCCATCAACATTGGCAAATCCAAACTTTGTAATGCCGGATCTTTGTCAAAACAACCCTGTTGTTCGTACCTATCACATTCAGAATATTCGCCTCAAACCAAAATCCTCTTTGTTATAACCAACCTCTACGTAATATCCATTGTTTGCCATGCCCGGTCACTGCGTAATAGCCGTGCCCTTTCGCCATTTTCATACAGTTTAGTGAAAAGTGCGTAATATTTAATCATACTAGACCTACTGGCGTATCCTACCCCTTCCCTCTTTGTTAGCCTGACCCTTCAGTTTCTGTCAGTATCGATTAAAATTACCTTGATTCAGGCTTGACGTAAAATACGTCTGGCTGATAGCAATATAATGTTGATTGGAGAGGGCGTTTATCTCTCTCTCTCTCTCTCTCTCTCTCTCTCTCTCTCTCTCTCTGTGCGCGCGCGCGCGCGCGTGTGTATGTGTGTGTGTGTGTGTGTGTGATATACGCACTCGAGACGAGAGATATATAAAAATATATATAAATATATATATATATATATATATATATATATATATATATATAAATATATACACACACACACACACACACACACTATATATATATATATATATATATATATATAGTATATATATATTATATGATATGAGAGAGAGAGAGAGAGAGAGAGAGAGAAAAGTGCGTACATTAGAATTTAACCGTCGTGGCATTCCAGAATCTTTGTCTGAATAAATAATGAGATTTTAAGCATTTGTGATCAGAGGTTCCCAGTATGTTACAAGAACTTCTGTTTACCATGCGAATAAAATTATGTAGCTTGAATCACACGGTATTAATATTTGATGCGGCTGCAAAGTG
>NC_061098.1:27050583-27124827 GCF_015104395.2 Macrobrachium nipponense | reverse complement strand
CAACACCAACAATTGAAACTCGGGATACAAATATAGAAAGAAACTCAAACAGAACAGAAGTTTATTTACAAGCTTATTAACAAAGATAAATGCAAAATGGTTTACATACAAATTAAATATGGACAATCTGTGAAAGAAAAGGGGGAAACAGTGAGTTAATGAAATACTTGCTGGCCAGTTTGCAGCTGCCAAAATCAGTGCTCGAAGCGGAGGGCTTCACAAAGGGGACAGTAGAAACTTCAGACGGCTTCTTAACTTCGTACTACAGGAAGAAAACTCTTAGTCTTGAAACCTGAAGGGCGGGTTACTCCTCAAAAACCAACCTTGTAGGACGTTTCTTCTCTGAAAGGGTTCTCACTCGGGATCTCTCTCTCTCTCTCTCTCTCTCTCTCTCTCTCTCTCTCTCTCTCCGACGACTACGGACGACTTTTGTTTCCATTCCCACTCTCTCTCTCGTGCGTCCTCTTCCTCTCTTATCCTTCGTCTCTTCATTCTTTTTCTTATCTCTGATGATCTGAGCTTCTCTACTTCCTTATTCATATATATATAATATATATATTATATATATATAATATATTATATATTATATATATATATATATATATATATATAGGTCGATCACAGGGCGGGGCTGGAAGGGGCGGGGCTGAAGGGGCGGGGCTGAGGGGCTGGGCTAAGGGGCGGGGCTGAAGGGGCGGGGCGAAGGGGCTGGGCTGAAGGGGCTTGGGCTGAAGGGGCGGGGCCTGAATGGGCCGGGGGCTGAGGGGCCTGGGTCTGAAGGGGACGGGGCTGAAGGGGCTGGGGCTGAAGGGGCGGGGCTGACGGGGCGGGGCTGAGGGGCGGGGCTGAAGGGGCTGGGCTTAACCAGAGAACGTCACCTCCCTCGATAGCACTTTTTAGAAGGATCTCGACAAAATGTTACATCATAATACGTGGTGTTTCTAGCGACATAAACAGGCTGTTTCTAACAACATACGCGGCGTTTCTAACGCATACTGGCATCAGCGACTACGGCGTTCTTAACGACATACGCGGCGTTTCTGACGACATACGCGGCGTTTTTAACGAAATACGCGTGCTGGAGTTCCAGAACACAACTGAGTATTCTCGAACAATCATGAGAATAGCGCCTCCAACACGTGCGGGAATACCTCCTTGCTGCAGACCTACTTGAAGAAGATGTTTTCGCTATAACACAGAGCACTATTAGAGCATTACCATGAACAGCGTCGTAAGGGACTGGCCTAGACATCAAATGGACGGTTGATGTGAATCTACTATAGTGAGAATTAATCGTTTCCAGTTAATAACTGTCGCCAGTTGATGCTTAACCACACATAAACAACTAAGTTTTACCAATTTACTGAATGAATTGCGAAAACTTTCTCAGACTACTAAAGAAAAATTTCGAAAAAATATTTTAAAATCTACAGATTTCATTCCTAATCCACTGACTACAGACATAACATCCTATCGGTATACTCTGCCACTCTCCTTCGTCAATGTGGTTAACATAACGAAACAATACAAATTGTTGAGTATTAACTTCATCTTAAGTAATAGTCAACATTCACCTTAAACAGCAACAGTTCGAAAGTTCAGAATGCTCTCTTAAACCATAGAAAGTGTTCATATTCCACAAAGTATTATAAGAACTGATTGGTTTGAAACCAGTTTAATATTCTCAACTAAAGCCATTTAACTAACAGCAAATAAAAAAAATATAGATATAAAAATATTATAGTATACTATCTTATCATTCACAAGAACGCTACGCCTGAATCAAAATGGATTACCAGTTAAAGGAATAAAAAAAAAAAATAATAAATTCCTCTACACATGTCAACATATTGCTCGCCTTTTTTGCGCCGTATTTTTTCCCCTCAACTGTTCCAGACCATGCAATTCCAGGCTTCTTCCCTTTACATTTTTTGTTTTCTGCCATCTCTCTCTCTCTCTACTCTCTCTCTCTCTCTCTCTCTCTCTCTCTCTCTCTCTCTCTCTCTCTCTCTCTCTCTCTTTTTGAATAGGTCTTTGCCTAAATAAAAGTAAAATCATTGATTTATTCATATATACTTTATATATTTGTATATGTATAATTTAAAAAAAAATTGTGTAATTACATAGAAAATCTACCTCAGAAAATATACGTACATACATACACACACAGACAAACACACACACACCACACACACACACACACACACACACACATATATATAATATATATATATATAATTTCCTGAAAGAACCATGTCTAATTACATGGAAAATCTACCTCAGAAACCGCATACTAAATACATGAATATGTAATTTAAAATTAAATTATGAATAGTGTCTAATTAAACAGCATATTCACACACACACACACACACACACACACACACACACACACACATATATATATATATATATATTATATATATATATATATTATATATATATATATATGTATGTATATATATAATTTCCTGAAAGAACCATGTCTAATTACATGGCAAAATCTACCTCAGAAACCGCATACTGTATACATGAATATGTAATTGAAAATTAAATTATGATAGTGTCTAATTAAACAGCATATTCAGATTCATAACTACATTTTGCAGCCGCATCAAATATTAATACTGTGTGATACATGTTACATAATTTTATTCGCATGGTACACAGAAGTTCTTGTAACATACTGGGAACCTCTGATCATTATTATTCAGACAAACATTCTGGAATGTCACAACGGGTAAATTATAATGTACGCACTTTCCTTTCTCTTAACTTTGAGTCTGTCTGTCTGTCTGTCTCTCTCATATATATATATATATATATATATATATATATATATATATATATATATATATAATATATATATCTATATATATATATTATATCTCTCGTCTCGAGTGCGTATATCACACACACACACACACAGAAACGCCCTCTCTCATCAACATTATATTGCTCCCAGCCAGACGTTTTTTACGTCAAGCCTGAATCGAGGTAATTTTAATCGATACTGACAGAAACTGAAGGGTCAGGCTAACAAAGAGGGAGGGGGTAGGATACGCCATTAGGTCTAGAATGATCAAATATTAGGCCCTTTTCACTGAACTGTATGAAAATGGCGAAAGGGCACGGATATTACGCAGTATCCGGGCATGGCAAACAATGAATATTACGTAGAGGTTGGTTATAACAAAGGGGATTTTGGTTAGAGGCGAATATTCTGAATGTGATAGGTACGAACAACAGGGTTGTTTTGAAAAAGATCCATTACAAAGTTCGGATTTGCCAATGGTGATGGCTATTGCAAATGGCATATATAATTTGATAGTCATTGAATGAGGGCATTTATAAATTTTGACATACGTGTAAATATTGCAAAGGTGACAAATACAATGAATATTACATTAAAATGTATGAGAATTGCAGCAGTTATTAAGATTAATAACATACACAAAATATTTTCAATAGCTTTTATTGTCATAAACCGACAAAAAAAATCGTGAAACCTAAATACCAAATGGCAAATGACTGCACTACCCAAATATTTAAACAAAACTACATAATGATAGATAATAAATACCAGAAAAAATAAAATATATGATTTAAGGATTTCAGGAGTCAAATAATAGCAACAATAAATCAAAATAAGTCACGTGATTCCTGACAGTGATTAAATTACTTACCTCTTATAATAAATATTCACTAGATACCACTTAAACTTACTTAAGTTTTATGATAAATATACACTATATACCAATTAAACTTACTTCATTTTTATGATAAATATTCACTAGATTCCAATTAAACTTACTTAAGTTTTATGATAAATATACACTATATACCAATTAAACTTACTTAACATTTATGACAAATATTCACCAGATACCAATTAAACTTGCTCAACTTGAATAAATATTCACAAGATACTAAATAAACTTACTCAACTTTTATGATATATATTCACTAGATACCAATTAAACTTACTTAACATTTATGATAAATATTTAGATCAAATAACTTACTTAACTTTTATGATAACTATTCAGAATCTAATTACTACTTACTTATGATAACATTTTCATTGATAACAATTACTTCTTAACTTTTAGATATAATCATTAGATACCAATTAAACTTACTTAACTTTTATGATAAATATTCATTAGATACCAATTAAACTTACTTAACTTTTATGATAAATATTCACTAGATACCAATTAAACTTACTTAACTTTTATGATAAATAATTAAACTTATTAACCAGTTTTACGTTACTAACTATTGAACAATTACTAGATACCAATTAAACTTACTTAACTTTTTGATAAATATCACCGATACAGTTAAACTTACTTAACTTTTAGATAAATATTCATGATACCAAGTTAAACTTCTTAACTTTTATTGACAATATCACAGATACCAATTTTACTTAATTTTATCATAAATATTCATTAGATACCAATTAAACTTGACTTAACTTTTATGATAAATATTCACTAGATACCAATTTAAAAAAATTATTAACTTTTGATAAAATTCAAACTTAGATGTCAATTAAACTTTTATAACGATTGATTATACCAATTAAACTTACTTGAGTTTTATGATAAATATTCACTAGATATCAATTAAACTTACTTAACTTTTATGATAAATATTCACTAGATACCAATTAAAATTACTTAACTTTTATGATAAATATTCACTAGATATGAATTAAAATTACTTAACTTTTATGATAAATATTCACTAGATACCAATTAAAATTACTTTACTTTTATGATAATATTCACTAGAAAATTACACTTTTATGAAATATTCACTAGATCAATTAAACTACTCACTTTATGATAAATATTTCACTAGATACCAATTAAACTTACTTAAGTTTTATGATAAAAATTTACAAGATACCAATTAAACTTACTTATCTTTTATGATAAATATTCACTAGATACCAATTAAACTTACTCAAGCTTTATGATAAATATTCACTAGATACCAATTAAACTTACTCAACTTTTATGATAAATATTCACTAGTTCCCAATTAAACTGTGGAATAAAATAAACAAGTAAAAAGAGGAGATTACAAGAAAAAGAAAAACAAACCAAAAAAATAAATAATACTGAAAGAAATTAGATTGACAATACCTTCCACTGCGAACCGACCATAAACACAC
This sequence comes from Macrobrachium nipponense, assembly GCF_015104395.2. Lineage (NCBI taxonomy): Eukaryota > Metazoa > Arthropoda > Malacostraca > Decapoda > Palaemonidae > Macrobrachium > Macrobrachium nipponense. The sequence goes on along the minus strand of NC_061098.1, from coordinate 27,119,639 downwards.
CTACACTTGTCAAGAAAGTAAGACCAGTGTTTCCACTTTGAGAAAAAACAGAATAAAAGTTGATTGGAAATAATATCTCAAGCAAACATGCAAATTGAAACATCCTTGCAATGCCAGAGCCCAATACCATAGATTTAATGGAGGGAGTACAAGGGAAAGCACAGAAATCCTGAATATTGTACAGCGAGGGAGCGGAAGAATCAAGCATGCAGTATCGTCTGATCTATGCTCACTATAACCTCCTATCCCGGGGATTCGAAAGTCAACCACTAAAGCAGCAGGTCGGAGCTTAGTCCACTCAGCGGACGAGAGCATAAAACGACAGGAATTAAATAGTCCATTACATGTGTTTGTATCACACTCAGCACCACTGCACACCCTCCCAACGCCCCCACCCCCCCCCCCTCCCACCCCCCCCAATCTATGATCTCACCCCCGCTCCACACCAGCAGTGAGTGGACCCACATTATTCCCCCCCACCCCCCCACCCCCCCCACAGTGGAGTGGCAGTGGTTCCTCCTGTGTTAACCATCCTCCTATGCTCTCTGTACCTGAGTGGATTAAACCTTCGACCTGCTTACTTCAGTGGCTGACGGTAACGAATCCCCAAAGACTTTGGGGCCTATAGTTAGGATCTACTTTCTAAACCATACTGCGTGGTTGATCCCTGTTTCTTCTACGTTACAATATTCAGGATTTTCGTACTTCCCATTGCAATTCCTTCTTCAAGTCCAGGATATCTGGTTCTGCAAATGCGCAAGGATTTGCCTTGCATTCCGCAGTTGCAACAGATACTCGGGTGATGGAGACTGCTGTGACCTTAAAAGCATATTGTTTCCAAGTACTGGCTTGAGATTGTATTTGTACTTTAACTTTTACTTTGTATTTCTTTAAAGGAAAACCTGGTCTCGCTGTTTACACGAGGGTAGGCATGATTAGTTAATCAAAAAGGCAGATATTATTAATTAAATTTGTTTAAATATTAATTATTGTCTGGGTTAAGTTAATTCCTTTGACAGTTTGTTCGGACAGAGATCAATGCTATTTTTAGAAATTATTTTGACTAAATATTGATTATTGAAAATTTCATTTTAAGTGAAAAGAGGAAGTTGGAGAGACTGGACAGCAAGATTGAAGAGAGGAAAAGGAAACGGAGGTCAAGTAAAAAGGCTAAATAGAGGTTGCTGCAACCGCCTTTATATTATCTGCTTTCCTTTGTTCTTTGTGAGCTTCCACAGCAACTTCGACGGTCAAAATCGTTCAAATTTGCATCTCTCTCTCTCTCTCTCTCTCTCTCTCTCTCTCTCTCAAATCTCTCTCTCTCTCTCTCTATATATATATATATATATATATATATATATATATAATATATATATATATATATATATATATATATATATATATATATATATATATATATATATATTAATATATCCATATAATATAATATATATATATATATATATATATATATATATATATATATATATATATATATATATATATATATATATATATATATATATATATATATATATATATATAGTATATATATAGAGGAAATTTTTTTTATAATTAAGCCAAGGGAATAAATGAAAGTTAAACGTTACGACACCCATAACATTAGACTTATAACAATCACTACCACTCCCTGAAACGAAGAAATGGAATGCAAAGCCACACATCAGACCCAAACAAAGAGGAACCCAACATTATCTGCGTGAAAAATGCAACGCATGGCTTTATCCCCAAGTTCTGAACAGAAACACTACCAGCTAACTCCCACCCGCTGCCAGTAAAAATGAGTTAAAAAAGATCTATCGTATTATTTTCGGTATCCTCCTCGACCATCACGAGCCTGGATGCGCAGAGGATAAATTCAAAAGCAATTTGCAACAACAGTTACCCAGGGATTTGTTGCTGCAGAGGGTTGTGGACGCGAGTCTGATATAATCGGTTTACACTCTTCGAAAGGGATATGGAAAAGGCTTCGTTGTGAGTTGGTCTTCTCTTCGTCTTAACTCATCGCGAGTGGTATTCATATTTCTCTCAAAAGGTATTGGGTTCATTAGGTATTTAGTCTGTATCTTGTTCTTTTTTATGTTACTAATTCTATTAATTTTTATAAAACAGTCTGATGACTGATGGCAATTTTTTATTTATCTTTTATTTTATTTTTTTTTTGTTTTTTTTTTTTTTACTTCAACTAAAAAAAATTCCCCTTCGGTTAACGTATATGAAACTATACTATTAATTCCGAGGTGGAGCGAATTGGATATTAAATGGACATTTGTAGCTTAATTAATGCATATATATATATATATATATATATTATATATATATATATATATATATATACTATATATATAATATATCATATTATATATATATATATATAATATATACGTATATATATATATATATATGCATATATATATATATATATGGTATATATATTATATATATATATATATATATATATATATATTATATATATATAATATATATATATATATATATATATATATATATATATATAATATATATATATATATACACATATGTATATAAGTATATATAAATATACATATATATATATATATATATATATATATATATCATATATATATATATATATATATATATATATATATATATATGAAGAGAGAGAGAGAGAGAGAGAGAGAGAGAAGAGAGAGAGAGAGAGAGAGAGAGAGCCCCCCTAAGATCGCTCAGGCAAGATAACCAAAGGTTGGCAAAAGTTTCCAAAGGATTCTCCACAGTTGTCAATACGATCTCCCAAGTTCCTTACGGTTTGCTTTCCACGGCTGTACTTGGAATGGGTGGGGTGGGTGTGTGGGGGGCGGGGCGGACCTCTGCTTAAAGATTCTTGCGGACTGAACGGTTCTTGTAAAGAAAAAATATGTTTGGTGGCGTTTTTTAACTTTTTTTTTTTTTTTTTGCTTCAATTTTGGCATTTTCAAAAGTCAGGTGATTTCCCAGGGTTGAATATTATTCATCTTTCCTTTACTACTTAATTCGCGGCAAAATTCGATCTTTTTGTTGGTACTTTCAAAATCAGGTGATTTCCCAGGGTTGAATATTATTTACTTTGCCTTTACTATTTATTTTGTGACCAAATTCTCTCTCTCTCTCTCTCTCTCTTCTCTCTCTCTCTCCCTCTGCTCCTCTCTCTCTCGTTTTTTTTTGTCTCTCTTCTCTCCTCTCTCTCTCTCTCTCTCGTTTTTTTGCACTTTCAAAAATCAGATGATTTCACAAGATTTTGTATAATTTATCTTTCTACTACCATTTATTTAGAAACAATATTCACAGTGTGTTCATTGAGTAACATATGGAGTCATTTTTTTATGTCTCCACTTTTCAACAATTTATCAATGTTAATATTTTTCGTTTTATTTGAGTATTTCCGATCTCCCAGACGACTTCCTAGCATGTGATATTCTTCATTATTTTGTTAAGATAGCTTTTTTCCATTACATTAAACTGTCAATTACGTCAGTCTTAACAGCTACTGTTTACAGAGTAAAGCTTGTCGAAAATTAGGTGTCTTAAACCTCAAAAAACTTGTTTTAAAAGTTGTAAGATCAGTGAAAGACATAACCCCAAAACAGAAATTTAGATAAACAATAATTTGAGGATGAATCTGAAATCTAGGTCAGCCAACCAGTGGCTAGCATTTATCACCAATACCTTCGATTAAAACGAAACGCCAATTCACGAGGCACAGAGAAATCCATCACGAATTACTGTACCTCGGAATCAAAGCTACAACCAACTATTTCCAACACTCGAAAGCTTCAAACGTATTAATCCATCCCAGCAAATACCGACCAAATTCACGCGGCACCTGATTCACAGTTATCAATAACTTCACAGCAAATAGTATTTTCACTTTTCTTTCCTTCTAACTCCAGCTGAAAACCTTTGTGGACAAATTCGACGAACTATGAACCCAGAGAGAGAGAGAGAGAGAGAGAGAGAGAGAGAGAGAGAGAGAGAGAGAGAGAGAGAGAGAGAGTGACCTTACCTGACAGACCTTATAGCCCGTTCGGGTTGGCCCAGGTCCCTCAGTGTGAGGCACCTCTTATGTCTACCAGAGAATTGCTAGTGCATCTTCCGGTATATTCTGCATCTTCCAATCTTGGAGAGAGAGAGAGAGAGAGAGAGAGAGAGAGAGAGAGAGAGAGAGAGAACGTTAATGGAGAAGGTGACAAATAAATAAAGAAATATAAGAGAACAGGAAATAAAACCGATAAAGCAGAAATTCAGGGGCCGTCAGGAGAGAGAACGAACGAAATTGGTCCTCGCTTCAATGTTTGGAGATCAGAAGATTCCACAACTGCAACCATGGAAATAAAAATTCTACACTTTACAGCCCAAGATGAAACTCGAAAACCGAAATTGTGATTTTCCTTTTTATTTTTTTTATTTTTTCACAATCCTTCCATTTCTCTCATTTTCATGATTTACCGCTATCCTTGAATTTAACTGAAATGTCGTCAACTGAAAGATTCCCTTTCATTAACTGCATTTTAATTATCTCACGCGTTTAATTAACTTGCAGAGTAAGTGACGCTACTTGTTCAGAACAGTTATATAACTATCAAATCCAGACAAGTTTTGCCTGCTGGATGCCAGAGGTCACCAGATATGATTATTAGCAGGTGTATATTCTTACAAATTCACCAATATATAATCGTACCATAAAATATCATCTATGGTGAGTTGGAGCCACAAACATACCACCTGAAATTTTAAACTATGAACAAAGCTGCCGCTAATCCACCAATTCAAGTAAATGTCTACCTCCCTCTGAATTGAATATACAATTTAGGCCAAAGGCCAAGCACTGGGACCTATGACGTCATCCACAGCTGAAACGAAAGTTGACAGAAGAACGTGAGAGAGGTGTAACAGGAGGAAGGCCTCGCAGTTGCACTATGAGACAATATTGTTGGGGAGAAGGTGGAAGAATAAGATGGGATGAAAGAGAATATGAAAGGAAGTACAGTAAAAAGGAACGAAAGGGGCTGTACCTAGGGATCTACTGTACATACCTTTGTGCTGAGTTTATATATGTGTATATACACACACATACACAAACAAGCAAACACACACACACACACACACACACACACACACACACACACACACACACACACATATATATATATATATATATATATATATATATATATTATATATATATATATATATATATATATATATATATATAAATACACAATATGTAATATATATATATATATATATATATATATATATATATAAATACATAATATGTAACTATATATTATTAGGTTACTATACTGTATATAGTACATACCCACATGCACTTTATACTTAGTTAATCAGGAACTTTAACCAGTAGATAATGATCCCTTTTCAGCGGCATCCTAAAGAGAACAGAAAATGCGCGTCAGCCAACATAGCGTTGGGAAAATAATCCCCTTACTTTGGGGCGTTTGAAGTACTAGCCTACATTAAAGATTCTTTAAGTTAAATAACTTTGCTTAAGGATTATGTTTAAAATACGGAGATTAACTTTTACCACGAGTGGTTCAATTGTACACACATTCTATAAATAAATGAATAAACATAAAACACTATATATAGATATATAGTATAATATATATATATATATATATATATATATAGTATTATATATCTAATATATAATATATATACATAATATTATTATATATATATATATAGTAATATATATATATATATATATATATATATATATATATATATATATATATGTGTGTGTGTGTGTGTGTGTGTGTGTGTATTGGATGTGTGTATGTGTGTGTGTGTGCGTGTGTGTAAATAATTTAAAACAAATGTACATGTATTATATTATATTATTTGCGTGTGTGTGTGATCTAAAAAAAACTTGTCTAGTAGAAAGCGCAAAACAAGTTCTTTACAGTAATAATAATGATAATGAATACCAAACAAAAACAATGCATTTAATTAACCTCGGCCACACTCTTTACCCTTCAAAAACTTATTCTGATAATTATATATTCTGCGCTTGGTCCTACGAGAGGATATATTATAATTCTATATAAAATCCTCTTTCAAAAGCAACAACTAACAGGGAATAAATTCTGTAATTAGGTACCCTTCCAGAAGACAGAATTCAAAAATACTGCAATTACGAAATTTCTAATCTAAACCAACGAAGGATGCAATTACGGAACAAATATAAAAACTGCGTATTCATAATTTCTAAATTTCTAAACTTAACGAAAGGAAAAAAATCATTTAGGTAATTTCCGAGAAAAAAATATTCCTATCATTTGGAAATGGCATCCACGACCTCTGTTGGATGTAGTCAATACGACCCAATTCAAGTCTCGAGAAGAGCGACTTCGAAGCCGCTGATTGGTCGTCCTGGAGCGCCCACCCCTCCCCGGCCCCCCACGAGTGTCAGACCTTTCACAGGGGCGCTTTGCGCCGAGAGCGGAGCTGACGTCCGCCCTTGAAAGGCGAGGCCCTTCGCCTTTTACCGAAGTCATGATCGGTGACTAAAAGCCTTCGAGCGTAACCCGAGATGCTTAGCAGCGGCGGGGGTTCGGGGATTTAAGCCTCTTATCACTATAGATTTTTTGTTGGGATGATGTCGTCAGGAGGTAGATTTAAATAGTGTTTGTTGCAATAAAAGGAGTATGAATTGGTTGCAGGTCAACTTAAGGTCATTAGAGAATTGCCAAAAATTTTAACGATAAATACTGTAGTAATTGTTAGGTTTAAATTGTGTTTTATTATCTTGAAGCATGAAGTGGTCGCTGTTTAAACGTAAAGCCATTACAGAATTACCGTAAACTTAAATGCAAAATACTATAAACTGTGTGATATGTGATATTAAGTAAGTGCTCGTAATTATTCCACTTTACGTACCTACATACATTTTTGGACACCAGCGTTAAATATCTTGCCAGAATTTAAAAGATGAAACGATAACAAATGTTGATTAAGTGTAGAATTAAATCAAATGATTGACTGAATATAGAATTTAGGCCAAAGGCTAAGCACTGGGACCTATGAGGTTATTCAGCGCTGAAACGAAAATTGACAGTAAAAAGATTGATAGGTGTAACAGGAGGAAAACCTCAAAGCAGTTGCACTATGAATCAATAGTTACGGGAGGGTGGAAAATAAGATGGAAGAAAGATAATATGAAAGGAAGCACAGCAAAAGGAACGAAAGTGGTTGCAGGTAGGGGTCGAAGGCAAGCTGCAAAGAACCCTAAGTAATGCCTACAGTGCCCCGCATAAGGTGCACTGACGGCACTACCCCCCTACGGACTGTAAATCAAATGGACTATAAACTTTTCAAGGAAGTATATATCAATACCTATTTCTAGTACGAGTCGTCTATTTTCCTTCAAATTCCTAGAAGCAGAATTTGGACCACCACCATCCAATCAAAATAAACCCCACCTCCATTGGTAGGATGAGAGCGATAAACACCGTTCGATTCCGGATAAAAGAATGGCATGCATAGGCATATTTCCGATGCTACAAAAGGAAAGTGGAAGGGAGTCTACGATTCTCACATCCCCATATAAATTGATTATCTTCCAGCCCTGTCTTACAATATCATAGGAGTTGGATGTGAAGTTAGAAGAGCTTTGATGCAAGCCAATCTACTCGGATGTTTTTCGACCCGCTCGTCGACAAAACACCTGATCCAGGTCTGTCTATCTATCTGTATATCTATCTATGTTCCAATATGCCATTGTTACAAATTACAACTTAGCTTTAAACCAGAGGGATTTAATGGGCCTTCTATACTTGAGACGTATCCTGTTTTAGCAGAAGAATTTAATTTAATTATATATATATATATAATATATATATATATATAGATATAATATATATATAGATATATATATGTATATATATATGTGTATTATATATATATATATATATATATATTATATATATATATATGTATATATATATATATATATATATATATATATATATATATATATATATATATATATATATATATATACATATATATATATATATATATATATATATATATAATAATATATATATACATATATATATATTTATATATATATATATATATATATATATATATATATATAATATATTAAATGGAGTGCAAATATCGATCCCTTTAATTCAAACTTTTCGGAAATTAATACTTTTTCATTGAAGATTTTTTTATGATTATTATTATTATTATTAAGGGCGTTATGTAAACCATCTTTAAAAAACAAGCGCGAATTTTTGCCTAAACATTTCTGCCTAAAACCCTCTCGTATTCTCTTATATAAAAGACCCAAAAAAAAAAAAATAGCAGAAATAAAACCGATATTAAGAATTCCACTGGCCGATAAAGGTGTAAGCACTATTGCCATGCGTTAGATGAACTACTTCGTTAAAAGCCCTCAGTGAACTTTGATGCTTTCTCTCTCTCTCTCTCTCTCTCTCTCTCTCTCTCTCTGACAATGATGATATACCAGAGGAATTCACTTCCCTGTTCCCTGAGAGCACAAGTATGTATTGGTAATCAACGAAGAAGGGGAAACATGAAGCAACTCAGAGAGGAAGCTCTCATATCTCTTTTGATCTTCGGAAGGATCTAGAACAACAAGCCAGAAGGACCTCTCATGTTCCATGAGACCACCTTCACCGAGCATGCGCCTGAATTTAGAGAATTTCTGAGCCGTATCACAACAAAGAATTCCTTATTCACACAAATCTACTGCACAGCATTACTGCAAGGAAGGCTATGCTTAACTATGCTGGTGCGCCTTGTTTAGTGGTTAGTATAGTATACACCACTCAGATTTGGCGGGTTCGCGTCTCCGTCTGGGCTATGAAAAATCACTGGTTCTGTATCGTGATCAGTTACTGCTGCAGTGTCTTTAGCGGTGAGAGGTTGAAACCATCGTTTTATGGAAGTTTGAATTTCAAGTCAGTGGCCCCTTTGGTGGGCTTTTACCATGTGTATAGGTTTCATGTACTGCAATAATAATAATAATAATAATAATAATAATAATAATAATAATAATAATAATAATAATAATAATAATAATGCTGTTGAATAATATGGCAGAATACAGCGAATTCGGCCAGTTTATTCAACTGAATTTGTTTAAAAAGAGCGTCTTCTTCCATAATAATAATAATAATAATAATAATAATAATAATAATAATAATAATATAATAATAATAATGATATAATTTAAAACCGCGAGTATTACTCAGAATGAACACAAACTGTAATTTCTCATAGGCGTTGTTGCTATCCCATTTCCGTTAAATATTCTTTTACCGAAGGTCTTAATATTTCCTAAATAACTTAGGTTTTACTTTCATTTGAGAACAAGGATCAAAATAAAGTTTAGTCAATGCTTTGCAATCTTTCATTCGGTGTACGATATTTCTTAATAAAATTTACGTTTAAATTATGTATTAGCTTATGTATAAAAATGGTTCTTCAGCTTCATAAGCCACTATTTATACAAATGTTTAGACGAAACTTCAGTGGGTCGAATTTTATATGGGCGAAATATTCGTCAATAAAATTGTCTATGGGCGAAATATTCAATAAAATATTTTTTGGGCGAAATTTTCGTATATAAAATTTTCTATGGACGAAATATTCGTAAATAAAATTGTCCATGGGCGAAATATTCGTAAATAAGATGTTCTATTGACGAAATATTCGTAAATATAATTTTCTATGGGCGAAAGTGACTATATATCTGTGAAAATGACCGTGTAGTCCTTTGTCCTCGCGTTACATGTATTATTACTGCAGCATGATTACCATAATTTTTGTAGTATCTGTTAAACTAACAATTCTCAAATAAAATAGATTTATAAATTGTTAAATCAAATAGTTTATCTAGTGAGTAGATCCACCTCATAAACTGATTACAGTGTAATATAAATCACGATTACCATAGATTTTTAATATCTGTGAACTAACATAATGAAGTAACATAATTCCTAAGTAAAATAGATATAACCAATGTTAAATTAAATAGTTTATCTGGTGAGTAGACCCCCTCATAAATTAATTACAGTGTAATATAAATCACGATTACCATAATTTTCTTAATATCTACTAACATAATTCCTAAGTAAAATAGATCTACCTATCGTTAAATTAAATAGTTTATCTGATGGGTAGCTCCACCTCATAAATTAATTACAGTGTAATATCAATCTATATGATCTAATTAATGGCGTTTCTCGAACTGTGTACCACTGGGGATTATCAAATTAACCGTCAATATGATTACAAGCTTAAATACACTGATTCTATCTTACATTACGTATTAGAGGAAGTGGAGTTTAAGCCGTGTACGTTATAGTTCGGAATGCCATAGGTTTAAGTCTGTGCGCGTTCGTAACTGACAATAATGACTTGCGAGCACATCCTAATTATTAAAGTGAATTATACTTCTGTACCTGGATTCTGACATCTCATGTCATCAAAGATTTTGTCAAGGCACTTACCTTTCACTTGGTGGTCTTGAATTCCTGCAATAAATAAACAAAAATTGGATGAAATAACCAGAATTTACTAAAAAATATTTTTTAATTTTTTTTTTTTAAATGTGATCAACACAACACAAATTAAGTGTTTTATTTCAACCTTATAACTTCATTAAGTTCACAGAGTTTTGTGGAGTTAATAGAGTACAATTTAAAAAAGCAATAAACCTTACATAATTTATTTCGTACGGCATTTTATAAAATTTGCTAAAAAAAATTCCAACTCAATACATTGGTTAAATTTTCTCATGGTATACATAAATTCAAACTGGATATCGTCAACAACGACAAAGGATAAAATAAAATGGTCGTACATAAAACATGTCATTTTCTGGTCATAAATTTGTTTTTCTCGTTTATGAAGCAAACTACTACAGTCTTCTTCTATGCAAAAGCTGGTCCCGTATTATTTATATTCGCTCTTCCTCCAAGTCTGAGCGGATAATGGCTTTAAGTATGAATAAAAGAAACTGGGTTAACCATCCCATCTCCTCATCATGGCCATAAAAAAAAAAAAAAAAAAAAAATAAAAAAAAAAAAAAAAAAAAAAAAAAAAAAACTTCCCGGATACTTGGTCCTCGTTGCTGAACGCACACTTTCTACCTTAAAGGAGGAAATGTACAAAAGCCTAGATAACTTTTATTACAAGACACTGGGTTAAACTGCAGCCCAGGAAGGACAATAAAGCCGGACCAACGTCAGGCGAAATGCACAAAGTTCACAGCGTTCGCAAAATGCACGAAGTTGGGACAAAGCGGAATTAGCCTTTTCCCGGTGATCACGTCGGGTCCTTCGAACGTGCTGGGGTCCTTCGAGGGAATTTGGGAGGAGGTGTTTTCATTTTTTATTTTAGGTAATATTGCATTTCACTGGTTATGTAGTACGTCTTGGGGATTAGGATGATATATATATATATATATATATATATATATATATATATATATATATATATATATATATATATATATATATATATATATATATATATATATAGCACATATATATATAATATATATATATATATATATATATATATATATATATATATATATATATATATATATATATATATATATTATATTATTTTCCTTCGTGGCATATATCTTTATTTATAGATTTATCACGTTCTTAACTTTCGTGATTCAGTTATACACACAGACACACACACACACACACACACATATATATATATATATATATATATATATATATATATATATATATATATATATGTAGTATGTATGTATATACATATGTATGTATAAATACATATGTAGTATATATATATATATATATATATATATATATATATATATATATATATATTATATATCTATATATATATAAAGGCAAAATCCACGAAAGAAGAGTAAAACGCAAGGATTACTATACTGCCAGGCATTTGACTCAATGTCCAGGGATCTTGGGATCATGCCTCCTAGTGTTCCTATGATTATGGGTACAGTTTCCACTGGCATATCCCATATCCTTATTTCTATTTTCAGGTCTTGATACTTATTAATTTTTTCCCTTTCTATCTCTGCTACAAAAGAATAAAGAGCTTAAAACGAAATATAATGAAATATTCTGAAAAACAACTTATAAAAATACATCCATCCACGATAAAACGGACAAAATACGCAGTCATAATTGGAAGCCAATGGCGGTGCATGGCATCTCGCTCTCGCTGATGCCAACGCGCCTGAATCCAATATCAGGGAATACAACCAGCCTATTCGTGCGGATTCGCGTATTTAACAGGGCGAGCGAATCTGAAACTTGCAGATTTGCATGGCACGTCTGTTACGTAATAGTCAAGCGTACGCTTATGTATGGAACACAAAGAGGTTAGTCTGTTTTTTTTAAACACATGATTATATTATATATATATATATATATATATATATATATATATATATATATATTATATATATATATATATATATATATATATATATATATATATATATATATATCGAATCTGAGGTAAGATTTCAGATTTATTCTGAAATTCAATTATAAAAGGGTCATTGGCGCCTAGAACATTAATCCAAACAATCAGATAAATACTCATAACTGAGTTTGGGATCTTTATTTACTAATAAGGAACAAATAAAACAAGCAATAAACACAAGTCTGTAACTTATCACATACACATCACAAACAGGTTGAACACAAAAAGACTCACTGGTAGTTAGGAGCCCAACTACATATGATGACCTTTATTTGGCAAAAGGTAGTTCTCCACTTAAGGTCGCCGGCTTGTTTTCAACTTGTTTGTGGAACGTATGCGATATATTATCGACATTTATTTGTGATGTGTTTTGCTGTGGTGTGGACGCTCTCTAACACATTTTGTGTTCAAAATCTGATAGGACGGAAAGGCATATCCCTGTTTGTTTAGCCAGTAACCTCAGGTATATAACTGTTTGGCTCTCTCTCTCTCTCTCTCTCTCTCTCTCTCTCTCTCTCTCTCTCTCTCTCACACACATACATACATACATTCTCACACATACATACATACATACACACACTTAACATAAAATTCTCAACCTATTCTGGTTTACTGTATAATAGAACACAACCGCCCAGTTCTTATTTATGTGATGTCAGCTTATAAGGTAAAAAAAAAAAAAACTTCAGTAAAATCAATCAGCCAGTATGTCTGAAAAATAACTCGTGAAATAAGATACATTTCTCCATATATCTGTAATATATTCACCTAAATATTTCCTTTACCAATTTTTAATCACAGCAGATAGCGAATATCTTGTTCTTTGTTAATTTTGTCGATTCACAAGATCAGACTTTCGTCTCCCAAGATGAGAGATGGCAAAATTTTTCTTATATTTTACTCAATGTGAGGTTGATAATGTTCTGTGAACCTTTCAATACTCTATCTATTATATACCCGCTTTCGCGTTAAATTCAAATTCGGTATCCCACTATAAACCTATCAATGATTCACGACTCCTGGTAGATTATGACTCTTTAGGACGTAAATGAGCAGAGAGAGAGAGAGAGAGAGAGAGAGAGAGAGAGAGAGAGAGAGAGAGAGAGAGAGTGTTTGGAAAACAGACTATGGACTTTGGAGCAGGCGACCATACACAAACAGATCATACATACGCACAAGTGTGTGTGTGTGTATATATATATATATATAGATATAATATATATATATATATATATATATATATATATATATATGTATATACAAATAATATATAAGTACATAAACACCAAACACATAAAAAGCATTTTAGAAAAAGACTTCGGAACCATCAAGGTACAATAATTACTAAACCCTGTAACCTTTACGTAACGTCAAGGGGGAAAACATATTACAAACCTCCTCGTAAGCTTCTGTTCATTATTTTCTAAGTAATCCTGGAGGCAACTTCTTAGTCAAACAAAGCATCGAACAAGTAATTTAAGGCGTCTTTGCCACCTTCCTGTCCGAGCTGTTAATTATCGAAGTCTAATATTCAAAACCTTATCTATATATATTTACAAGAATACGGGGAATGAATAGCTCATATAAAGATGGAAAAAGATCGAACAGAAAATGAAAATAAATGGGAGAGGCATATAATCATTCTGGGGGGAAATTCGTTCAGAGATACATACATCTAATATAAATTAATATTTAAGCTTACTATATAGAAGTGAAAACCACTCTCTCTCTCTCTCTCTCTCTCTCTCTCTCTCTCTCTCTCTCTCTCTCTCTCTTTTCAGCCGAAATAAAAGCTTAAAGGTGATACTTGACTCTAAGCGAAGTCGATCACCTGTGATCGGTACGAAGGGAATGTTCGCATTCTTTTTTATTATTATTGTTATTTTTTTAAAATCCGAGTATACTTAGCCGTCCGCTCCACAACACTTTCTGGAATTCTTGGTTTCGGGAATCTCTCTGGATTTATATTTCCTCGTGAATGATGATTAATGCTGCGTGTAATTTGAGAACAAGTGAATCAGTGAGATAGAATTGAGCATTTTTGTTTTTGAGCAAAAATAAATATGAATATTGGTTAGATAACCTCTAATTCTACTGGGAAATCAGTCATATCATATGGTAGATATACAGTGCAGGGCATGTAATGCAGTGCACATTACACCATACAACTGCACGAGAAATTCGATGATAGTCTTTAGTATTTTTGTTTTTACGGAGAAATAAATATGAATATTGAATAGCCTCTAGTTCTATTGGGAAATCAATTATATCATATTGTACATATACAGCGCAGGGCATGCGTATTATGTAGTGCTTGTTACACCATACTGCTGCATGATAGATTTCGATGATGGTCTAAATAACGATTTCCTTAGTTGGTTTGGAAAAAAAAAATAAATGAATAAATAAAAGAAACAAAAATTGGCATCATCACTAAATAAAATCAGTCCGTAAATATTAAGAAATTAGTGGATTATAAGCCTCCCATTTCTAAACCTAAGGATACGTCAGTAATGTGAATATAAGTTACTTTGGTTAGCCAAAGTAACCAGTAGATTAGCCGAAGCTAAATCGTGAATGATGCGGAGAGAGAGAGAGAGAGAGAGAGAGAGAGAGAGAGAGAGGAATAACTCTTTATTCCGACACATTTATGAGCTATTTTGATTTATTCAGTTACACCTAACGAATACATGAATAACTGAAATTTCTTCAGACATCCCACGCCTTGTCTATTCGTCAGCTGTCGCTTTTGAATCTCCACCACCCCCCCCCCCCCCCCCAACATCCAGCCCCAAAATTCGGACGTGGAAGCACTTAAGCTAGCTGCACAAAGACGGGTTCAAAAGGAATTTCCAAGGTTCTAGGATTCCTGGATTCCAGAATTAGTTTAGATCTCTACGCAAGGAATCGCCCCTCATTTAAAGGGTCCTGTAAAATCTATCTGGATTTTTTTTATATATAATTAGGGAATTCTGGAGAAACTGATTTACGCTCTTCTGTAGCCTCTCTCTCTCTCTCTCTCTCTCTCTCTCGTGAAAGAATATTTTTATTTAATTAATTTTTTCAAGATTTAGGGAATTCTAGATGAATTTATTTAGTCTCTTATGTAGCCAAAATCAACAGATTCTCTCTCTCTCTCTCTCTCTCTCTCTCTAAGGAATATTCCTATCCATTGATTTTTTTTTAAGATCCGGGAGAAATTAATTTATACTTTTCTGTAGCCAAAATAAACCAGTTTGGCAATCTCTCTCTCTCTCTCTCTCTCTCTCTCTCTCTCTCTCTCTCTCTCTCTCTCTCTCTCTCTCTCTCTTAACTAAAGGAATATTTTTATTTATTATATTTTTTAAGATTTAAGGAATTCGAGAGAAATTAAATTACGGTCTTCTGTAGCCAAAATAAAAACCGATCTCTCTCTCTCTCTCTCTCTCTCACGTAAATCATTCAGCAGTAGGGAAATTGGTAAAAAAAAAAAAAAAAAAAAAAAAACTCCATCAGGTCATATTTATGTCCGATTAGATCTGGGAGCTTGGAAACTTTCATAATAAAACGCATAGGGGAATTATTCCTGCCCAGGTGAGAAAGAGAGAGAGAGAGAGAGAGAGAGAGAGAGAAATGAAGTTGTTAATTTTTTTCAAATGAATAATTATTCGGTTTTCAAATAAATCATATTTTTATATTTTCGCATGAATAATTATACATTTGTTCGAAAAAGCTATTATTCACGTTTTTCGAATTAATGCCTGTCAATTTTTTTATCAAATGAACAGGCTTTAATTTTTTAAAAAATAAATCATTTCATTTCTTCGAATGAATGATTATTCATTTTTTTCGAATGAATAATTATTCATTTTCCGAATGAATACCTGTTCTTTTTTTTTCAAATAAACAGGCTTACATGTTTTTCAGATAAATAATTTCATTTGTTCGAATGAATTATTATTCGTTATTTCGAATGAATAATTATTTACATAATATACACATCTCTCGTCCCTCATCCTTCGACTAACATCATTTACAAAGACGAAGTCTCCTCCGCTAAATTGATTGAAGAGACTAAGTTTCTTGTCAAACTCACTTTCGCACGAGCCTTGCCAGCGAGAAGTCATCCGAATTCTCTTGCAAAAAAGAAAGAAAAAAAAAACTTGCAAAAAAAACCTCTTGCAAAACAAAAAAAACTTTCCAATAAAATGCTCATTATCTTGCAAAATATATATATATATATATATATATATATATTATATATATATATATATATATATATATATATATATATATATATATATATATATATAGTATATATAATAATAAAACCTCAGACAAAAAAAAAATTCTTGAAAAACAAAAAAAAAAAAAATTCAACTGAAAATACTTTAATCTCATAAACCTGAGATCTTTCGAATCATGTAAAAAAAAAAAAAACCTCATGCCAAAATAAACTCTTGCAAAAAATTAAGTGAAAAAATGAAAAAATTCTTGCAAAAAAAAAAAAAAAAAAAAAAAAGCTTTAATCTCATAAAGCTGATATCTTTCAAATCACATACCAAAATAATAGCTCTGAATAGAAGAGCTTTTACGTACAAATAAATGCATCCATCGACACACAACAATTCACCACGTTACATATCAATGAACCTACATTAGTGAAAACAGAAAAAAAAATCCGTAACCTGGCTTTTATAACGTATTTTCACTCTATGCCACAGCTGGAAACAAAAGGGGGTGTAATATTGTTCGGCTTCCAGGTGGTACTATTCCGGTATTTTTTTAGCTTACGGAAAAGAATTCGGAAGGAAAATCAAAAATGGCCTAAAAAATGAAAAAAGATAAAAAAATCCAATCTTTCATCTCTAAACCAAGCAAAACGAAAGCATATATATATATAATATATATATATATATATATCTATATATATATATATATATATATATATATATATATATATATATATATATATATATATATATATATATATATATATACTATATATATATTATTATATATATATTATATATATATAGTATATATATATTATATAGTTATATATATATATATATATATATATATATATATATATATATATATATACTATATATATATATATATATATATATACTATATATATATATATATATATATATAGATATATGATAATATATATATACTATATATATATATATATATATATATATATTACACGTATATATATTACATATATCATTACATATACATGTATAATATATATTATATATATGCATACATGGTACATACATACAAATGTATAATGTGCATATATAATGTATACAATTATAACCTTATGATTTCTCCAAGTTTTGGAAGGAGGAAATGAGGTTGCTAAACCCCACCAGCCGCACGGAGCTAAAGTATCTTAAGGGTTTTCCTGATAGGTCACCCATCCAAGCAGTGAGCAGAGCGGAATTCGTTTAACTTAGCTGGTCTGAGAACAATATGAGTGAGTGAGTGAGTGTGTGTGTGTGTGTGTGTGTAGCAAATAAGTAAGCACAAGAGTGAGTAGAGATAGAGGTGAGTGGCGCAATGTGAATAATGAGGATACTGATAATAATGAGTGTTCTGTGTAGTAGGTTAATGAAATGGACATAATATTATGTAAATATCTTGCAAACTGTCACGCCATTAGTGATTCAGCAGTTTGGAAGGCTCCCAAATATACAATAGCAGAGAAGACTTTACGAAGGATGATTATTTATTGACGATATCAGAATTTGTAATGATACCGATCATGTGTAAAGGTCTTGTTTCGAAAATAGAAACTGAATCCCAGCGTCAATCATTTTATTTTAATTATCAACATAGCATTAGAAGGTATTAACACGTTAATCTTTCAATATATTCATTCATTTCATAATCACATGAATGATACTAAATGCTGTAATGTTAGAGAGAGAGAGAGAGAGAGAGAGAGAGAGAGAGAGAGAGAGAGAGAGCTGACTTCTTCGATAAAAGATGGATAGCAAGATGAAGGAAAGCGAACGAAATGCAAGACCGAATTAATATTGAAAAAGAGAGAGTAAAAACAGGTATTTAGAGTCGTACCCAGGGCATCTTTTGCCCAATCGTACCTTGCTCTTCCCAACCTATTTCGATAACCCAGGCACCTTTCACAAATCTTCAACATAGTGATTATATAGTTCTCTTATATAGAGAAGCCTTATAATGTTCTTTTTTGGCAAGGAAATATCTCACTGAAAGAGTCTGAGTAGCTACGGAATATATGGAGATATTAATCTCCTGGAATCTTAATTAAAAACTTAAAAACCCAATACTGATAACTAAGTAGGTACTGGATGACGTTCAATCGTGGCTTACGCAATGTCATTCGTGAACCAGCGAATTTCTTGGAAGAGCTCGTTCGGATTATAATTCTTTTCTGATCATAATTCTTCATTACGTAAAAAACTATTCATATTTCTCCAAATATGAAAGCAACAACTGCATACGTCTTTCTCTGGGCACATTAGCAACAGCAGCTATAACAGCCGATTCCTGAATACCGCACCACATAATCGGTTTATAAAGAACAACAACATACATCCAGCATCAGAAACTATAATACATCATACACCAGGCACTACGGAGAACACGACCGTCATCATGCTGCCAGCACTTAGAAAATTTTAGAATAATATTGTCATTCGGCGACCACGGCCCGAACGGTTTAAATATTCATGGCTCTCCACGCAGTAACGTATTCAAATGACAATAATTTCCCGCGATATTGCTACACTTTGCTGTTCCATTTTCATGGGGGAATGATGAGGACCTGTTTCCGTCCGCTATGGAGGTTCTCGTTATTTCATGGAACAGGGATATCTACAAACTTTCGAGTGAATTGAATTCGGTATTACGTGGTGGCGATTTTTTTACATTTTTTTATTAAGTTTTGCGAGACTAGAACAGAATACAGAATTTTGGCCAAAGGCCAAGCGGTGGGATCTCATGAGGTCATGCGGCGCTGAAAAGGGGTCATGCGGCTCTGAAAGGGGGAAATTGACAGTATAAGGTTTGAAAGTATAACAAGAGGAACACCTCGTAGTATAGCGCAATGAATCAACTATTCAAGAGGGTCAATTATTCGAGAAAGTAAAAAAATTCTGATCAGCAGATATGGTCCTGAGAATTTCGGTTGGATTATCTTAACATTTAAACAAGATTTAAAAAAATTAAATTACAAAAATCATACCATGACAAAAATTACGCGATTTTTTTTTTTTTTTTGGCAGGAGTTGAAAATAAATTCCTTTAATAAGGTGAATATTTATTCAGGAATGTTCTTTGGTTTTGGATGTGAAAAAAATAATAAAAAATAAATTAGGAAGACTCCAACGAGACTGAACAATTAACAAGAAATATTTTAAGAGAGAGAGAGAGAGAGAGAGAGAGAGAGAGAGAGAGAGAGAGAGAGAGAGAGAGAGAGAGAGAGAGAGAGGAATTTTTGGAGTAACAAATATGGTAAAGCATCCAAAGATAGACTATAAGGTAATTAAAGTATTTCTGGTGCTACGAGAATACTTTATTGTCCCCTAAGGTTATTTAAATCCAATTCAATGCCTAATTATAAAATAAAAACCATCCAAGCTTAACTTAATGTGTACCACACTCATTAAATATATGTATTTCTTCGTGAACATATTTTTGAGAAAAAAAAATTTCCCTTCAAACACCTTCTATACTTTCCCCATGAATTTCCTTTCCTAAAAAAAATAAAGTACTCATCAAATATATATTTCTCATTTACCTTTAATTGAATCCAGCCTCTAAAATATTTTCTTTGTGAACATATTTTTGAGACAAATAAAAATATCTACTATACTTTCCCCAATGAAGCTCCTTTCCTAAAAAAAAATGTACTTTCTTTCATGAAGTCACACGGGATAATCTTCCCTCTCCTTTAGAAAGTACGTTAAACTACTTCCTTTCGGGAAGCATTTTCCAATTGTTTTTTTTTTTTATTTCGAATCCTTTTCTCGCCCAACCCTCCCTTGTGAATTCAATAAAGGGTGGAATTTTTTTCCAACGTTTAATTGACTTTAACTTTTATTCAACTTTTATTTCCCGATGAATTTAAATCGTTCACCAGTTTCTCATTATGATACAAGATGAATTTTTTTAAATAGAGTTTCTATTGAAAGTAGTTTCCATTAAAATGTATATTAAGAGTATAAATATATCAAGAAAAGAAACAGTTTTTCCATAGTATTTCTGGCAGAACCAATTAGCCCGTGAGAGAGAGAGAGAGAGAGAGAGAGAGAGAGAGAGAGAGAGAGAGAGAGAGAGAGAGAGAATTTGTAAGCAAAGGGCCTAATCATCCAGTTATCTGTGAGCCCAACCGAGCTTTTCTTTTTCTTTTTAAATCATCAAAATGATTGACAGGTCTCTTGTTTTCAGTGATGCTGATTATCTGCTTAAGATAAAGAATTTTTAGCCTTTTAAATTTAGAATTATTTCTTTCCTAAATATATAGAATATACTTTCATCATTTATTTAAAATATACTTTCATTTCAAGTACATCAATTTGCCCAAATAATTTTTTATTTTAAAAATACTTTCATTTCACGTACATCCATTTTGACAAAATAATTTTTAAATTAAAATATACGTTCATTTCACATACATCCAACTGACCTAATAATTTCAAATTTAAAAAATACTTTCATTTCACGTACATCCATTTGGCCAAATAGTTTAAAAATTAAAATATACGTTCAATTCACGTACATCCATTTGGCCAAATAATTTTAAATTTAAAATATACTTTCATTTCACGTACATCCATTTGACTAAGAAATTTTGAAATTGAAATATACTTTCATTTCACGTACAGCCAGCAACAAACCCGGCGTCGCCCCGCCAAACCTGGCTCTGAGAGATCATGCCCTTCTTGCCGTGAAAGGTGGCCCACGTTCAAACAACCAGTACATCAGTAGAATGGTTCGAATGGAGGAGGAGGGAATTACGATAACTCACACAGAGAAATACAAAAACGAATCATTATATGGACAAAGACAGAGAGAGAGAGAGAGGAAGAGAGAGAGAGAGAGAGAGAGAGAGAGAGAATACGAAGAACCGGTAACGAAAGAAATGCGTACAGTTTATGGAGAGAGAGAGATAGAGAGAGAGAGAGAGAGAGAGAGAGAGAGAGAGAGAGAGAGAGAGAGAGCTTTTATTCCTTTTAATTATTAATCTGGTGGATATATTTGAGACCTTAGGCTATTATGAAATCTTATCTCACAGTATTTGTTTTAAATCGTTATCATATTTTCTATGTAAAAAAAAAAAAGCCTTAAATATTGTTGGAACTGACTATTCATATTAATGTTATTAAGACGTGTCGTTCTGTCCTGCCATCTTAAATCACCTGGATCCATTTATTTAAATAATGGTAAACGTTTCATGTTATTTGGATGTGGCCAAGGATCATTAAGGTAATCTAAAATTATTACAGAATTCTTTCTTCCTATGTATAGTCAAGTGTTGCACTGGAATGAAAGAAAAAAAATAAGCTTTTATATTCCATATCCCGGGTGACTAAAATAAACCAATAAAAATAAAACTTTACTTGGGGAAAAACTATATCTATATATTCCGGTACAATATCTACGACGTGTTAGAAGCAAATAACAAAAAAGGAATCCCCACCAGCCATATATATATCGAGAGAGAGAGAGAGAGAGAGACGAGAGAGAGAGAGAGAGAGAGAGGTGGGGGGAGCGGGGTCCTGTCCCTAGTTCACCGGACGGAGGCCCCTTTAACTTTATTGCCCCAGAAACATCGGTAAAGAACAAGGCCTACTGGGGATACCTATCTAACCACCACCCTCCATCTCCCTGGGGGAGAGGGAAAGAGCTTGGGGGAGGGGGCTGGGGGGTGCTATAGGATCTCCCGTTTTATTGCCTAGTTTTTCATCGCGTCCGTTTCCAAATCTATTACGACCATATGTAAAATCAACACGGATTTTTCCGATGAAGACTTCGTTTCAGCAGAGCCCTACAGAGAGAGAGAGAGAGAGAGAGAGAGAGAGAGAGAGGAGGATTTTTATTTACTACACTGTGTTCATCGGAGTTCTGATCTGTAAAGAAAAGAAAACGTTGGCTGCAGGGCTAGAATTGTTTTATCGTTTATCGGTTTCGTTATTCGAAAGTGCCATATTTTCGAAAGGAAGGTTTGATGGGGAACGACTGAACAGCGTTCCACTGACAGGGAACTTCTACACTTTACTTTCTCCCTTTCTCTTTGTAGAGAGAGAGAGAGAGAGAGAGTCAGCCATCTCATAATGGTTACAAAACGCTTTCTTCCATTCTCTTTGGGGAGAGAGAGAGAGAAGAGAGAGAGAGCCATCTCATAATGGTTACTGATGGTTCACACGTTTAAATGAAGTGCATTGTTCTGTCTGCTAACACCTGTAAAGGCTCCATCATGTTCAAAACAGAGGTGAAAACATAATTACCAACTAACGTACTAAAAACTGCCTACCTTATAAACGAGTTAAAATTATTATCAAAAACATTCAAAAGTTTTTATTATAAAACCTCTATACGTTGGCGAGGTTCGTTGATTTAAGTGTTCGGTGCCAGCATGACGCAACGCACTTGTAAAGGCACAAGAAAGACAATTTTACTCAATATTTTATGTAAAATACACTGCACTGAAACATTCTAAGAAAGACGAGCAGCCATCCCGGTAAAAATGGTAATAACTTTAGAACTGTGAGAGTGAGCCCATTATTTCTCTTTAAGAGTCGACCCTAGTGGAGTAATGATGACAGAGCTGGCATACTCGCAACGCCATTTGTGAGACTATATCAGTCATCGGCTCTAGTTGTTACGTGCATTCATACAATAAGTAGGCGCTCTTATAAGAAGTTAAACAGGTTCACTAATATGTCTTAATTGATTAACCACAGTTATCCGTAAGCTAAAGGGTCGGTTGCCTTGATGTGTAATCTTGAAGTACTATACTATCAAGAGCATCTTTTCCGCTAAACCCTCTCATTCTCCACTCCACTTCGTTAATGTATATCCATATGCATATACATTAACGAAGTGCTGTACTGTTTAACAAGCACATTGTTTATATTTTTACATTGTCATTCTAACAGATAAATCGTAATATCCCATCCTGAAATTCCTGTATCTTTAACACAACGCAAAACACCTTTTTCAGACATTTGTAGGCTCTTCCACAGAACTTTCCTACCGCACGCACACACACACACACGAACAACAAGAACAACACAACAAAAGTACTTTGTAGTAGGGCTTACTCCCAGAGTAAGCAATAAAATATTACACCATTAAACGCGAACTGAATTTCATTACTGAAAGAGTTTAACTTTACAGTTTATCCAGGATAAGTTAGGTTAACAATCTTATAACATTTTTTTTAATAGTCAAATACAGTTATAAACAGACACGAGAAAAACAAACTGTTTACTTTCTGCTCGCTCTCTTCGCCATTCCCTACGCTTACCTCTGTCATATCTATAAACCTTCGATTTTATAGGCCATATCTCATAACCGACCCGGGAATGTTATAACACAAGCGACGACACAAAAGTTATTATAGAAGTCGTTCTACTGGGAGATCCGCTAGGAGACAGGTTTTAGTACCAGCCTCCGGAGGTGAACCACAAAACCTAAACAAGAAGACGTCAACTCGTATCTCGGCAAATTAATTAAATTACTTGTTTCTCGATTATCTCGGCAAATTTAATTAAATTACTGTCTCGAATTATCTCGGTTATTTAAGCAAATTTCAAATTATCTCGGTGTTTTTTTTTTTAAATTATCTCGGTGAATTTAATCAAATTATCTCGGTGATTTTTATTCAAATTATCTCGGTGAATTTAATCAAATTATATCGGTGAATTTCTCAGATTATCTCGGGACATTTGTAAATGATATATGTAAATGTCACTTAAAATTATCTCGGTGAATTTTCTCAATCTCGGTACATTTCTTAATTATCTCGGTGAATATCTTAAATTATCTCTGTAACTTTCTCAAATTATCTGGTAAGTTTCTCAAATTAACTAGGTAAACTTCTTAATCATCTCATAAACTTCATAATGATTCTCGGTAAATTTCTCAATCTTTCGTCAATTTCTCAAATTATCTCTTTCAATTCTTAATTACATCTGTAAATTTCTCAAATTATCTCGGAAAAAGTTTCTCAAATTAACTAGGTAAACTTCTTAAATTATCTCTGTAAACTTACAAAATTGTCTCCGTAAATTTGTTAAATTTCCTCAGTAACTTTCTCAAATGGTCTCGGTAAGTTTCTCAAATGATCTGGATGAACATATCAAAATATCTTGGTAAAGTAGTACTAATAAAGTAACAGACCATTTTGCGAATTTAAACATGATATACGTAACACAAGACGTTAATAATTAAAAAAACATGGCGTACAGAACAACATTACATTTATTTATATGATTATATCCATATCAGGACTTCACTCAAGAGAAAGCCAATACGATGGGTGTGTTCAAGAGGAACTCACACATCCACGTGAAATGAGGCACGAAAGACAACGAATGAACGGAATTCCAACAGATCCATAAAGAAGAATGTTGAACTATCTGCGATCAGAGTATGCAGTGCCTGGGTAGGGTATGCATTACTTTACAATTTCTACAACTACGTCAGCACTACACAGGAAGGCAAACTCAATTCGTCAGTACGTAAGACTGCGTCCCCATTATAGCCAGGGATGGCAACAACGTTGAAACTACGATAGGATGTTAAGTTATGTTAAGCCATAATGGACTTGCATTTGACATTGGTATCACGAGAAAGCAGGCACAGTTACTAACTGGAATTTCTAACCAAGCAATTATAGAATCATAAACCACAAGGCCAAAGCCAAAAACATAATAAATTACCGAGGACCTATGTATTCCAAAATGGCTTAACTTGGTTTATTGTTTCTCCTTTTCACATTTTACAGAAGGGAAACACAAACTGGACAAAGTCTCCAATCAGAACTTTCAAGAAAGGTTGGCTGGGATTCTGCGTAAAGTACGGTATCTTCGTAAAACCTTTAGATTCCCTTTTTCATAAGTAACTGCCAACGGCGCAATAAAGCCTCTTACCTGGTTGCTTCCGAGTGGTACACGAACTCCAAAATGATGGCAATAACTTGTCTACAGTTTTAGTTTTGGTCTTCCTGAAAAATAGAATTCAAGATAATAACTGGCTTTTAAGCAATTCGGACTTCAAATCGCTTTCAAATTATGTTAACATTTTTGCATTCATTTTTATAACAGTTTTCAAACACTTAAGCAATTCAGACTTCAAATCGGGTTCAAATTATGTTAACATACTGAATTCATTTTTCTATAACAGCTTTCAAAGTATTTAAATAATTTTTTTTATGCACGTAAATATAGAAAATTTAGCTGTGAGAAATAAAATTCGTGTACATGACTGAATGGAAGGATTCTGTTAGCTTGTTTTTGTCAGTTAGGTTATTCACTCTGTCATGACTTATTTTTTTTTTAAACTGCAGATCAATTTATAGTCCTGAGTTGGGAACTAAGGGTTTAATTTAAATTCCTAAATTGGGAACTAAAAGTTCAATTTACAGTCGAATAGGTAACTAAAGGCTCAGACATCTATGTTGGAAGTAACCTACAAGGGCTAACTCTGAAAGCAGTAAGTATAAGTTTGGCTGTAGGAAGATCCAAGAAAGAAGAGAGTCAAACTTCCCACCCACAGCCAAGAAGGCCCAGAGCCCTGAGTCATGTTTGGTTGGGAATAGTCGTAGTTAGTGTAGTATTATATCCCAGTAGATCCCCTACTTAGACCTTTTTCCATTTTTTCAGGCTAATGTTTAAATGAATGAATTTAAGTGGTTCAGATGAGATGGAATGGAATATAGAAGTTTTAAATTAATGGGTTTAAGAGTCAGATGAATAATGGAATGGAATATATAGCCTTTCAAATGGAACTGGTTTTTAATGTCAGATGAGAATGGATTGGAAATATGGAGTTTTTAAAGGGAATGTGGTTTAAGTGTCGAAACCTGCAGAAACGGAATAGAATATAGAGTTTAGGCCCAAGGTCCAAACAAACCTGGAACAAGTGTGGAGAAGCCGTTACTGTTAGGTTAGGCTAATGTCCAAGATGTATCCCTGCAAGGGTATGAATAATAAAAAATAATTTTTTTTCACCAAACACATGAACCCATATTGCTATTTTAGGATTATTATTTTACCTCGTTGTTTTCATACAAATTGCTGACCACCGCTGAATATTGTAAACCTTTTAGTTTTATGGGTTTCCCCCTATTCTTCTGTCCCCACCTAACCATGTTTGGGATGGAACAAGATGGGGAACTCCTATCCAAACCTATCTTGTCATACTGTAGTGTGGGCATTGATTTCCCAATTTACCGACCGAACGTAATGGATTTTTGTCAATCATTTCCAAGACCTGTTTCTTTAAACCAATCTTATCTCAAGGGTATACCATTAGTTACTGTGAGTATTTGTTGTAAGATGCCAGAATTAACACCCTTGTAGTTGGTGAACAAGTTATTTTGGTTAAGGGAAAAGAACAACAAATTTGTCACAAATAAAACGTAAAAAACCTAGTTGAAAAAAAATCATTTTCACCAATTTTAGAATGAGTCAGGAACAGAGTGAAAGTCCTACAGAATAATTGGGGTATCATTTTCGGGGGGGGGGAAAAAAACCCACGGAACCTAGGTACTAATTCTGATGATGATAATGATAGGCACCCTTAGAGTGAGTTGGGGGGGATCGGGGATTGGGGGAGAGCAATAAAGGCTGACCCAATTCTTTCATGGGATTATCCAATTTACAAAAGAATGATAAATAAGCCAGTTTACATACCTGATTATTAATACTTTCTAGGATTTACGTAATGTCCGTAGGAATTCAGTCCTTGCTAATTTTAATTTTAAGCTTTCCTATTACCGAAATCCTATTTGATGCTGCGAACGATCATCCATTATTTTTGTTAGATGCACAGGAATTCAATGAGATAGCCACGCCTTCCAGTGAAAAACGGATGTTAAATTCCGCCAAAAATATTTAAAAAACGATAAGCAACCTTACAGTTTTGCACCTGCACAATTCGTTAAACAATTTTGAAAATACTTGACCTCATTGCTTACCTTAAATTATATGACAACAGTGGTTTGTTTGTTATTTTCTACTTGGTTTTGTGGTTTTTCTTTGGGAAATACAAAGGAAAAATCTAAATAAAAATTTTCCTTTTTGAACCTTAGAGATCCCAATACAATACATAAGGCTAACAGAAGACACACAAAAGAAAGAAGAATGGATTGGTCGTCCTTCATTTGTTTTCCATTGGGCTGGAAATGAACAAAGCATATTATTGGCCCCTTAAGAAAGTGCTTTGCCTACCATCCCCACTTTGCAACGGACTTAAGTGGAGCCCAGGATGCAGCATCCTAAGTTTAGGTTGGGCTGCATAACAGGAATTACTAACACCCAACTGGTTTCCAGTACCAAAATTCGAGGTCGTCTCGAAAAACGGTTTTCTAAGTAGAATGTTGGGTCCTGGGGTTTAAATTTGGGCAACATGTTTTCTCTATGTCTTTCTTAAGAATTTGAAACACAACAGCACAATCATATATAGTTTTCCCCACCTGTTTCTTTGGCATATTTTATACAACTCAATGCACTTGTTTTGTTTACTCCTAACCCCAAACAGTATCCCACGGTTGTCCCATACTTGTTTTAGGTAGTCTTACAGAATGTAGTGGTTAAAAAACAAAACCAGAAGAGTTTGCAAACCACCATAATATTAAAAAATTGCACAAAATATTAGGTAGCCAGTACTGGACACCACATGTTGTTCATGTGTTTTTTTGGGCAATAAAATTCCATCCTAATAATTACAGCTGATGTTACGATTCGCTCTCAAAATGTTGTTTCCTACAACGCCCCTTCTAGCAATATACCAATGCATCAACTTGGATTAGCCCGATAGGCCTACATGAGCATCACCCGTAAATCAAGTACATACCTACATTTTGAATTCGGAACATTATGGACCTGGGTCCTTCCCTTCGTTCGCATTTAGAGACAAGCATGATTATTTCCATAATACTTCTCTCATTGTTTTACTCATTCAACCCGGTATCATTTCGGTGATAGAACCTTCTAGCTATAGAAATTAATTAAGCAAATCCCACTTGAAAAATCTGCTAGCATGCAAGGGTTTCATCTGTTTTCCGTAACGAATGAATGCGCGGAGCTCTCGACTCACCTCACTGCGAATTGCAACAAACACAAGTAGCCTCGGTTTCCATCACCACACATAACAAATTTCACATTTTCTTTCATAATCACACAACAAAGTCTTTATGTTCGATTCACAAAGAAGCCACCCCCCAGTTAACGATCATGAAATGGAACCTTGACTGATGACCGAGAGAAAACACGTAATAAAAAGTTAACTAAAAACCGAGAGAATTCTTGATAGTCCTACGTAAACATGAAATGGAGTAAGGTGGGGTGGGCGACCTCTACTTTCGGCAAGATAGGTTGCGTGAAACTTGGTCTTCCCGGACTGGAGGGTTAATGCACTTCTTGCCATATCAATATTCCTTTTATTTAAATCTTACGTTTCACCAAACTTCCCTTAACAGACATGGTAAAACTGTTTTTTAAATGGATATATTATTTCTCCAAAAGATAATAATGTTCATCATTAGCCGGTTTGCAATGATATACAGAATTCTTTTGACAGAAGAATGCTTTTCTGAAATGTCCTAAGGCCCCTACGTATGAAAGAAAACGTCGAATATGTAGCCTCTGTGGTGTGTGTGGGTGTGGTGTGTGTGTGTGTTTTGTGTGTCCATGTCCAATAATAACAAATCTGATAGTTAAAATAATGATCTCCGTACTTCTGAAATGTGGCGTTGGTATAAATGAAGGCAGCAATAATAATTCGACCAAGTTTTTTTAAACAACAAGAGGATTGAGACATTCAAATCCACACTAAGATTTTTACTTTATTACATTTCAACATCGAATTAATTCTTGGAAATTTATCGGCGGTTTTCCTTTCCCAATTATTGTTCATTTTGGCCCACATGATTTTACAATATACATTTCAACATCGATACCTGCAAAAAATTTAGCGCCCATTTTCCTCAAATATTTTTCATTTTCCCACATGTTTTACCTATTACATTTCAAACATCGATTTCTGGGTAAAAATTTATAGGTCGTTTTCTATTTTTTTTTTATTTGACCCAACGAAATTTTAATTTTCCCTATACATTTTCAACAATCGATTCCTTGGTAAAATCTATCGCCAATTTAAAAAAAAAAAACAAAAAAAAAAAAAATCACTTTCCCACGATGATTTACCTATACCTATTTCAACATCGATTTTCTGTGGGTAAATTTATCGGACAATTTTTCTAAATAATTTTGCACTTTCAACCACCAACCCCATTGAGTTATTACCCATAACATTTCAACATCGATTTCTGGGTGGAATTTCATTGGACGTTTTTCCCTCATAATTAATTTTTCTTTGCGCTAAAACCAATATTCCGTGACTAACAAACTGTGAAAATAAAATGGCACAGGTCCGCACGCATAAAAGCGTAAAATCACAAAATAAACCCTTTTCATTGCGGTTACCGGAAACAACTACAGTAACCATCGAAAGCCTAACGAACGTATTGTTTGGCAAATCCTAACCAATTAAGCGGAAAGATTAGGAAATAAAATAAATAAGAAGTCAAGTGTAACAACCAGGGAAGGTTTTTATGCTACATGAACTTCGCAATAAATGTTTTGCGAAATGCTAAGTTTAGCATTGCTCGCGGACAAAATGGTAACCAACGATTATGCACCATATTTTTTGAGAAGTTTTTTCCTTCTTCATTGTCGGCTTGCTTCTTTGTTTCAAAAATTCATGATAAAAACAAAAACCCCCGCCCTTAAAAAAGGACCAAAAATGAAACCAGTACAAAATCTTAACAAGATTTGTAACTTTGAAATTATAAATATATATATAATGATCTATTATATTATTATAATAACTTATATATATATAGACTATATATATTATATATGATATATATTATCTATAGATATATTTATATATATATCTATAGCTATATAATATATATATGATTATATACTATAGATATATATAATTATATATAATTATAATATATAAATATATATATGAATTATCTATATATATTCTAGTATATTATAGAGTCTATAGATAATATATATATTATATAATATCTATATATATATATTATATATATATAATATTATATATATAAGATAGATTATAGGATATAGATATATCTATATAATGATAATCTATAAGATATATATATATATATATATATATATATAATATATATATAAATATATATATATATATTCATATAATTATATATATATAGAATTAAATATATAATATATAATATATAATATATAATAATATATAATATATAAGACATTAAATACATACTATATATACTATAGATTATATATTAGAAGTATATATATATCGATATATTATATACTCATTAGATATATATAGAAGATTATATAATAGAATACTATATTATATAATATATTATATATACTATTATATTATATATATAAACTAATTATATAGCTATATATATAATCTATAGATATTATATTCTATAATTCGATTATATACGATATAGTATATACTTATATAATATATTAGATTTCGATATATATATATATATCATATAATCTATCTCATATCACACACAACCCATTTCAATCTTTTCGCTGCTCCCAAGGCACAATGTTTTTTAATCTTGTTAAGAACAGTTCCAACAAAGGGTGTTTATTTTATTTTATTTCCTTTTTTTTTTTTTTGTTTCCCTCTAAACGTACCCCACTGGAACCTGTGGGGAGGGTTTAAGTGGTTCTCCTGATGACATTTTGGGGCAGAAAAATATCAGAGACAACAAAAACTGATTCGCTGCTATCACAAAGTCCGGCAATATTTTGCTCTTATTTTCGTTTTTCCTCCAGTTTTTTTATTTATTTTTTTTTTTTTAATTTTTTTTTTTGAAAGATTCAGCCCACCCCCCCCACTTTTTGTAATTCATTTCCAAAACGAGAGACTTCAAAATTCTGGAGCGAAAAGCGTATAGTAGAAAGGTTCAGAAGGTCTGCTTCAATAATCCGTTTTCCTTTTTCTCTGGCTATTTACAACTCTACCAAAAAAAAGTACAAAAGAGTAGAGACGAAGAAATGTTTGCTGTTTCGAAAAAGAAAAATAATAAAAAAAATAGTAACATCTCCCAAAAATCCTTAAAAGGGAATTCAAAACAGCGAAATCTTACTATCACGATTTGTTTTTTTTTTTAAAACTAGTGAAGGAATCGTTGTATCAAACAGAGTGGGATAGAACGCCTTAATTATCGATGGCAAGAAAGGGACGAAACGTCCTGAAAACTGTTTGAACAAGGCGAAAGAAACAGGACTGGAGGAATTGTTATAAAAGCAAGGCACCCGGTCCGAACCGATCCAGCTTACCAACGAAATGCGTGCCAAGCAATCTTATTTCAATATACTCTAGCCACAGCAAGTGGTTATTAAGAATCTTGCAGTAGCTTGGATATTAACAAAAACTAAATGAACCTTCGGGAACTTCGGGGCTAAGAATTAAAAAAAAAAAACAGCGGCCAATAGGATTCTGATAAGAAAACTTCATAAACTCTTTCAGCCAAAACAACTATTAACTTCAGCATGAACTTGGTTAAGGGACACCCAGGGTCCCCTCCTTAAAAAAAAAAGAAAAAAAAAAAAAATAAATAAATTAAAAAAAATAAAAGAAACAAAATAATCCATCAACAGAAAAAGAGACCATGAAAAACAACCCGTTAAAACCTCACAAGGCAATGGAAAATAAAAGAGACTGTGAAAAGTACAAGGCCAACCTGCAAAATGAGGTGGGGGAGAGAGAGAAGGGACGCTAACCCAATCCCAAAAATGGATAGGATGGATGGAAGGGGAGACGAGAAAAAGGAAAATACTGAAAAGGGGTGATTTTTTGTACACCTCCTTGTGCCGATTATCCAAGTTATTTAACGCCTTGCCAGTGACTATCGACCAGCAATTATTTCGAGGTATTTAACCTTGCAAATAAAATCACAGCTATTACCGAAGGTAATTTAATCTTCAAAATCCAATCATCAAAGTAATTTAATAGAGGTATTTAACCTTGTCGGCGACATACCACCGAAGCGCTAAAGGAGCTTATCAGGTATTTATGGAGGAGACAAGAAAAAAAGAAGGCAAGACGGAAGGAATACAGAATTTTAGGACAAATGGCCAAGCGCTGGCACCTACGAGGTTCCATTCCAGCGTTTGAAACAAAATTGACAGTAAGGATTCTGATAAGGTGTGGATCGGAGGACAACCTACCAATTGCCAATAGCAAACAATTGTTGAGAGAGGGTGGAAAGTCAGATGGCAGAAAGCGAATACGACTGGAGGAACAGTTTAAAGGAATGAAAGAAAGGGTAGAAGCCTGGGGCGCTAAGGAACGCTGTGAAAGAGCCCGTTAAGTAATGGTCTATAGTGTTGGAACGTGGATGGTGCACTGACGGAAACTACCCACCTGCAACGAAAAGAGAGAGGAAGGAAATTTATTGTGCAATAACCTTTTAAGCATCCACAATGTGAAGAGCATATTGAGAAAATTTGGGCTAGTCAGAAGCTCTTTAGTTTTTTAAGGAATTAATTCGTTTAAAATTTTAAAAAAAAATAGGCCGTTATTACTAGCTTGGAACCGCTTTCATTTCAGTTTAAAAGCTTCTAATTTCCTTAATGAAAAATAGCTGTTATCGCTACCGTGGGACAATTTTCTTTTCGTTATTATTTAAAACCTTCTAAGTTCCTTTTAATAAATTGCCAGCATCTTGGTATGACTGGAACGTAAAGGAATATAGTAGTTTTTGTTTAT
Organism: Macrobrachium nipponense; assembly: GCF_015104395.2. Lineage (NCBI taxonomy): Eukaryota > Metazoa > Arthropoda > Malacostraca > Decapoda > Palaemonidae > Macrobrachium > Macrobrachium nipponense. The sequence continues at coordinate 27,086,060 of NC_061098.1, read as the reverse complement.
TATCTACTGAACTTATTGTTTAGTTTATTCTTCCTTATATAATCACTGTTTTTATTTGATCTCTTCTTTCCAAGTTTCAAAACCTCCATTGTCAACCAAACCAGAAAACTTTCGTAATTTCACACACAAGACACACACACACACACACACAACCCACACGACACACATAGAGAGAGAGAGAGAGAGAGAGAGATTCCTGACGCCTAATGGAAACTCCAGAACACCGGTCTGTCGTTCATACAAATCCGTCTCATATGTTGTTGTTTTCCCCTTCATCAAGAAACCGGGAACTAACTCCGCTCTTTGAAACGTATGCTTTTATTAACAGAGTGGGTGACGGTATTGAGCGGTAACCGAGTGGAGATTGCAAAAAAAATATATTATACAGAGCGGTAAAAAGTAATTAAAGACAAACAGCCGCCAGCGTTTTTAACTCATTTCCCAAGGTGGCGCCATTAAGAAGTTTTGTTTGCCTTTTAAATTATTCTTAATTACATTTTGGTGTTTTGTAGAATACAACACCGCTGCTTGGTAAAACGAGAAACACTTGCTCTATTTTAATCTTCTCATTATAACTAGAATGCTGTTTCTTTTTGCATAAATCTATTTTTTCGTTATTTAAGTTGATACGCGTTGGAAAGGGGACTTGCCATAACGTTTGGCTTTGAAAATTTGAAAGAAATGGAAGTCGAGATTCTTTAAACATAAAGTAAATATCACTTAAGGTAAAATGCCATATTAAACCTGTGACTGGTAGAGGAGAGATATTATTTTCTAAGTAATGAAGAAACCACTTTACAACTTTACTATAGTAGATTCACATCAACCGTGCATTTGATGTCTAGGCCAGTCCCTGACGACGCTCCTGATTGGCTGTTGATAAGCCAATCACAGGGCTAGAAACTCTCAGTCTCTCTCGAGAGTTCACATAGTCAGGATGTATGCTCCACCTCTCCTGAGGGATATTTTTGAAGGACGTATATCCCTCAGGAGAGGTGGAACATACATCCTACCCATGCGAACTCTCGAGAGAGACTGAGAGTTTCCAGCACTATGATTGGCTTATCAACAGCTAATCAGGACCGTCGTAAGGGACTGGCCTAGACATCAAATGCATGGTTGATGTGAATCTACTATACCATAGTCTCTTCCTTATCAAGACGACGCCCAGAAAGAAATTTAGACCTGTTTTGCAAAAAATGCCTGGTTTCGCTATCTGCCTTTAATATATATATACCATGAGACGTCCACAACTTTAAAATACACAACCACCAGTGGAATACCAATGTTTTAAAAATGCATTAGAAGTTTGGAGAAATATAAATAAGTAAAATATTTCAGCTCCTCTCATTCAGGAGTTTCCCATAAACACATCCACAGCAGAAGACATTCATCGACAATGATGGCTGAATGCACATTTGTCCTCGTATATCATTCTTCCAGTCCAGACTCCCCTGAATATCTCGTCCCATTCATAAGTTAAAACAGTAGATATGTTATAAGAAAATGATGGGTTGCGAAATGGCAGCAATGGTGGAGCCATTTCAAGTCTTGAACAATGGGACGCAGACGAGAGAAATTGCTTTCGCACAGTATAATAATGCATGCGTTGACAAAGTGCTTTGTGCTTTATTATTATTATTATCATTTTTTTTTTTGCGCTATCACAGTCCTCCAATTCGACTGTGTGGTGTTTATAGTGTGGGGTTCCGGGTTGCATCCTGCCTCCTTAGGAGTCCATCACTTTTCTTACTATGTGTGCCGTTTCTAGGATCACACTCTTCTGCATGAGTCCTGGAGCTACTTCAGCCTCTAGTTTTTCTAGATTCCTTTTCAGGGACCTTGGGATCGTGCCTAGTCTCCTATGATTATGGGTACGATTTCCACTGGCATATCCCATATCCTTTTTATTTCTATTTTCAGATCTTGATACTTATCCATTTTTTCCCTCTCTTTCTCTTCAACTCTGGTGTCCCATGGTATTGCGACATCAATGAGTGATACTTTCTTCTTAACTTTGTCAATCAAAGTCAGTCTGGTCAATTTGCACGTATCACCTATCTGTTCTGATACCATAGTCCCAGAGGATCTTTGCCTGATCGTTTTCTATCACTCCTTCAGGTTGGTGCTCGTACCACTTATTACTGCAAGGTAGCTGATGTTTCTTGCACAGGCTCCAGTGAGGGCTTTTGCCACTGAATCATGCCTTTTTTGTACTGGTTCTGTGCAAGTGCCGGGCATTCACTTGCTATGTTGGTTTATGGTTTCATTTTTCGTATTGCACTTCCTACTATGAGAGAGATGTTATTTCCGTCTATCGTTCTTTGAACATATCTGGTTCTTAGGGCCTGATCTTGTGCCGCTGTTATCATTCCTTCAGTTTCCTTCTTAGCTCTCCCCTCTGTAGCCATTGCCAATTGTCATCGCTGGCTAGTTCTTTAGTCTGTCTCATGTATTGTCCGTGCATTGGTTTGTTGTGCCAGTCCTCTGTTCTGTCTGTCTTTCTCCTGTCTCTGTATATTTCTGGGTCTTCGTCTACTTTTATTAGTCCTTCTTCCCATGCACTCTTTAGCCACTCGTCTTCACTGGTTTTCAGATATTGCCCCAGTGCTCTGTTTTCGATGTTGAAGCAGTCCTCTATACTTAGAAGTCCTCTCCCTCCTTCCTTTTGTGTTATGTATAGTATGTCCGTATTTGCTCTTGGGTGTAGTGCTTTGTGTATTATCATATGTTTCCTGGTTTTCTGATCTATGCTGTGGAGTTTCTGCCTTAGTCCATTCCACTATTCCTGCGCTGTATCTGATTACTGGCACTGCCCATGTGTTTATGGCTTTTATCATATTTCCGGCGTTGATTTTGACTTGAGTATCGCCTTGAGTCTCTGCATATATTCTTTCCTGATTGTGTCCTTCATCTCTTGGTGTTTTATATCCCCTCCTTCCATATTCCCCAGGTATTTGTATCCTGTCTCATCTATGTGTTTGATGTTGCTCCCATCTGGTAGCTTATCCCTTCAGTTCTCGTTACTTTGCCTTTTTGTATGTTGACTAAGGTGCATTTTTCTATTCCAAACTCCATCCTGATGTCCCCAGATACAATCCTTACAGTCTGGATTATGGTATCTATTTCCTTGATGCTCTTACCATACAGCTTGATGTCGTCCCATGAAACATCAGATGGTTGATTCTGTTGCATCTTTTCTTGAGTTGGTACCCGGCATCCATCTTCTGTAGTACTTTTGTCATGGGAAGTCATGGCTACTACGAAGAGTAGTGGGACAGTGAATCGCCCTGGAAGATCCCTCTCCTGATATTAACCTCTGCTAGTCTTATTCCAGAGTTGTAAGTATTGTATTCCAGTTGCGCATTGTATTTTTGAGGAAGCTGATGGTGTTTTCCTCTGCCCCATATATTTTCAGCATTCTATTAGCCATGTGTGTGGTATCATGTCGAAGGCTTTTCTTATAGTCTATCCATGCCATGCTTAGGTTGGTTTTCCTTCTCCTACTGTTCTTCATTACCATTTTGTCTATCAGGAGCTGGTCTTTTGTGCCCCTACACTTCCTTCTGCAGCCTTTCTGTTGGTGGGGGATGGTGTTTTGTCTCCTCTAGGTAGTTGTATAGTCTTTCACTGATGATACCTGTTAGTAAACTTCCACATTATTGGTAGGCAGGTGATAGGCCTGTAGTTACTGGCTATATTTCCCTTACTCTTGTCTTTTTGTACTAAGGATGTTCTTCCTGTGGTCATCCATTTGGGTGCTTGGTGATTTGAGATACAATGCTGGAGTTGTTTCTGCTATTCGCGGGTGTAGGGCCTTGAAGTTTTTGAGCCAGTATCCATGGACTTCATCAGGACCTGGGGCTTTCCAGTTTGGCATTTTTCTTTAGTTGGTGTCTGACTGTGTCTGTCGTGATCTCTGTGAATCTTTGTTTTATTCTCCCTGTTTTCTTCTTCCTTGACTTTCCTGGAGCCATGTTGCATGTTTGTTGTGTGATACCGGATTGCTCCATATGTTTTCCCGGAGTCTCTTACTTGGTTCGGCTTCAGGAATTTCTGGGTGGTTTTGTCTTCCCCTCTTAGTTGACTGTATAGTCTTTTCTGGTTGGTTCCGAATAGTTTTTGTTCTGTTGGTATCCCTTATTTCCTGTTCATGTACCTTAAGCCTCTGTTTTACATCTTCTATTGTGTTAGTTTAGGCCCCTCTCTTGTACTTTGTATTTCTCGTTGAGTTCCTTCCTTGTTTTCTTGCTTCTTAGCCTTTTTTCTGCCATCTCTTTCAGTTTACTCAAGTCAGATATTATTATTATTATTATTATTATTATTATTATTATTATTATTATTATTATTCAAAGTCGTCTTACGCAGCCATTTTCCTGTAAAAACACCTCCTGACCTAAGAGACTGAATACATGATGAGGGAGATATAAAAATGCATTGCAAACAGAAGAAGTCACAAAACTAAGGCGTTGATGCATGACGCTTGGAATACTAACCAGCATACAGGAGCTATTTCCAGAATAGATTCTTATCGGTAAATATAAAAGAAAATTTAAAAAAATTAACAAGGCTTCCCAAAACACTGCCTGGGGTATGCCAGACAAAGATGGGACTATGCTCACGAGACCACCAGCAAACAAGTCTTTATGGCCACTCAAATGAAGGTGAAAAAAAAAATTAATTAAAAAAGATAAAATAAAACATTAATACCCAAATGACTACTTTAATATTAAAGAATTCTGTGGTTGATCAAATTGAAATCAAACTTAATATCAAACTGAACAATATGGAACAGGCAAACAATGTCATCACTGACGCCATCAACAAGCTCCCGGCTGAGCTGAAAACGTCATAAAAAAAAGGGGGGTCTTAAACTGACGAAAAATGGCCCAGTGCCTTCCCATGCCCAGGGCCACTTCCCCGAATTAAAGGGAGACAATAGGCTTAACGTACAACAGCTCTTTTGGGAAACTCGAAAAACGAATAATGGCATCCTTATTTGCTCTTGTTATTACCCTTTTTCTACTACGTCTCCCCAAGGAGGATCCTTAGGATCTCAAGCCCAGTATCCTTCAGTTCTTAGGCTCAAAGGTTCTTCTGTCTGTTGTTGTCATATTGGCGTCTACATTTATTTCCTCACTTGAACGAATGGAGAATATATTGCCAAAAGAAGGCAATAACATTGATGTTTTATGGTAACGAATTTACTTAAGAGATCATCTTTTATATATATATATATATATATATATATATATATATATATATATATATATATATATATATATATATAAATACTAAGACAATAGATGTACAACGAGTAACCAAGGAAGCTCAGTTATTAGACGAAATAAGAATGCTTTATAAGAGACTCTTTATTTGAGGAGGACGGGAATCCTTGTCTGTAAGTAGCACACTATTTCATACGTGGCGTAAACACACCATCTCTCTCAGCAAGCATACAAATCTTAATATAAAATATATATATATATATATATATATATATATATATATATATATATATATATATATACATATATATATATATATATATATATATATATATATATATATATATATATATATATATATGTAATATAATAATAATAATAATAATAATAATAATAATAATAATAATAATAATAATAATAATAATAATAACGATATCACCAAAATCTTCCTCAAACCATGTCCAACGGACAGGACGTAAATATAACCCCAATACCCCCCCCCCCCCACCAATCAGTACCCCCCCCCCCCCCCAAAAAAAAAAAAAATGAAAGGCAATAAAGATAGAGGGAAATGGAATAAGGTTACGTAGTGGGGTGGAAATAGTAGGTGACGTTGAGCGCCCCAAGGGATTGAGATTTGCGCTACACGGCCCTGGATGTCCTTTGTAACTTTTTAATAATTAATAATTGAGATAATGAGTTTTGAAACCACTGCCAACTCCCGAGGATGGGTATTCCATCCCCTCCAAACAAACCCCTTTGGTTGTGAATCCAAAATTCTACTGTTTTTTTATGATTATTTAAACAAACGAAATGCTTACAGTCATACCCCTTCGGCTGTCATCCCAGACTTCTGAAAAGCTTTTAACAACTCATACGCTACAGTAATTACAATTCCGCGTAACTGCGTTATGTACTATTTCAAATGGCAGTACATGTTTATTTTTAGCAGATGTACTTTTAGCAGAGAAAGAGTTATTTTTGTTTTTTATTTTTTTTTATTTTTAGCCTACGGCCGAGCGCTGAGGGAGGGGACCTGCGAGAGTAGAAAGGTCTGAAAGGCGTAACAGGAGGAAAACCTCAAAGCAGTTGCACTATGGGTGGAAAGTAAGATGGAAGAAAGAGAATACGAACGGAGATACAGTAAAAGGAATGAAAGGGGTTGCAGCTAGGGGCTGAAGGGACGCTGCAAAGACCCTTAAAGTTGTTTGTTTGTATGGTGTTTTTGACGTTGCTTAGAACCAGTGCTTATTCAGCAACGGACCAACGGCTTGACGTGATTTTCGAACCACGTCGAGAGTGATGAACTTCTATCACCAGAAATACACATCTCCCACACCTCAATGGAATTCCCGAGAAGAGAACCTTAAAGTAATGCCTAAACGTTTTTTTACGACAAATGTTGAATCCGTAAAGTCATTGGTCTTTTATTTATATTTTTTTTATTCCGATATTTCAAGTCGCATTTTGTTTTTTCCTTCCTTCCTCTCGATGTCGATGACGCTTAGCGGCGCCGTGCATTCGTTTTGCTTCATATTCCGTCGTGTCTAATAATCAATTGCAATGCCATGACTGCATTTGCATATAGAGGAGGACATTATTTGTTTTATAGATTTGCAACAGTTGCAAAGTAAGCGCGCGTTAATGAAAGCTACACCGGCAAGTTTTTGAAATGAGTCATCAGCCATTTAAGGGTAAAATTCCATTTTCTGTATTGGTAATGACGATTTTTTTTACTTATTTTTCATATTTGCAAATGTAATACAGTTCGTAGTGATGATGATGATGATAATAATAATACCTTTTGCAAAAGTGGGTCCGATATATTGTTAACCGGAATATTTTGGGAAAGATATTTTACCCTTTGAGTTACGGAGTCTTTGATCAGTGGAATTTTATCTCTCTCTGATTGTTAATGACCAATCAACTGTGTTCATATGACACCGAAATGCAAAGGTTCGTATGAATTTGTGTTGACTCATTCATATTCGATGTGGAAATGCATTTACACGTGGGATGAAATGATTGTGTTGGAGTCTGCGAGCTTTTTAAAACTATATCGATGATGTTTTGTGATTGGGCGAGAGAGAAGTTCTTTTAACTGTCGCTGGATAGTTTCAAACAAGAGCCCGTTCCAGGACGGAAACGAGTTCTTGCTTCCAGGGTGGCTACTTCTGAAGTCCAGATGGAAACCCAGATGGAAATCATTGCAATTTATTGATACTTAAAGCGACAATTACACGCCACTTTCAGTATCTATTAAGAGAGACAGAATATAGAATGTTTGGCCAAGGACAACGCGCTGGGACCTACGAGGTCATCCAGACCTGAAACGAAAATTGACAGCGAAAAGGTTTGAAAGGTGTAACAGGAGGAAAACCTCAAAGCAGTTAGCACTATCACTGTGTAACAATTCTTAGAAGAGGGTAGAAAGTACGATGGAAGATGAAGAATATGAACGGAGTACAGTAAAGGAATCAAAGGGTTGCAGCTAGTGGCCGAAGGGACGCTGGAAAAGAACTTTACGTAATGCCCCCTACAGGCCATCTTTTGCCATACTTAATTGCGGGTAGGTGTATGCCTGCATATATGTGTATGTGTATAATGTTACTTTATTTTTCCTGGTTAGAAAATATAATGTGTGATATTGTGGACAGTGACCAATCTCATCGCTGCCGTAAGATAAACACCTCATCAACCAAGGGAATAAAACTTCTCGTTTTTATGAAACTGTTCATTTTTATGAAGCCATTTACATATTTCTCTTTACCGGCCGTCATCAACGAAGCAGAAAGAGAGGATATAAGTGTGTCGCGCATCACTTTCGAACTTCAAATATAGAAAAAAAAAAAAAATGCCATCGATGCCTCCCATTCAGCTGCTAATAAAAACAATGAAAGGGAATTTTCAGCTTTAGTCCCCCCCCCCCCCCCCCCCCCCACCCCCCCCCCCCCCCCCCCCCCCGCCCCCCCCCCCCCCCCCCCCCCCCGCCTCACCCACAGATAAAAGAAAAAATATATTAAAAGAAAAAAATATATTCAGGGAAGAATATGCGTCAGTTTGAATTTTTCCGATCGTTTCTTTTTCTTTTCGTATTTTTCGGTATTTCAAAATTGTTTTTTTTTTTGCGTTATTCTCGCCTTTGTGGATAAAAAAATGGTGCACTGAATTCTTTTTATTATGAATGACAAAAAATAGAATTATTGAGCCTGAAATATTTCGATAAAACTGAAGTGTTGTATTATCTAATAATGTAAGAAATATTCGCTTATTATCCTGTTTATAGATGAAAAGAGCCATGCAGAAAGTCCGCTAAATCTCTCCTCTCTCTCTCTCTCTCTCTCTCTCTCTCTCTCTCTCTCTCTCATTTATAGATGGAACTTGTTACTTCCATAACAACCTCGATTATCTATGATTAATAAAATTAAGAATTAAGTGATACTGAAAAAGAGCAAGGTAGAGAGTTCACTTAGGCTCTCTCTCTCTCTCTCTCTCTCTCTCTCTCTCTCTCTCTCTCTCTCATCTCTAATCTATAACAACCTCGACTATGAATGATCAAACAAAATAAAATATTAAGTGATACTGGAAAGTGCCAGGCATAAAGTTACAATGATTTTCTCGCTCGTTTGGGGGTACGAAGCCTTTTAGAGAATGATGAATATACGTTTGAGAAACTATTTTCCTTTCGAAGGTTCTCATTATTGTCTGCATTTTTCTTGATCGAGTTTCGATGCTAATTTCTCGTCTGAAACTTAGATACTCGTTTGTTTTGGATTGAATACAAATCGGCTTCGATAATAGAGTTTCCTCTTTTAGATGAAAACTGAAATTAAGTTTGTATTTCTTGGTTGATTGATTTTTAGTTTCCTGTAAAAAAAATAGAAAAAAAAACTATTGAGATGACTTTGTCCGTCCGTCCGCACTTTTTTTTTTTTATCCGCTTTCAGATCTTAGAAACTACTGATGCTAGAGGGCTGCAAATTGGTATGTTGATCATCCATCCTCCAGCCATCAAACATACCAATTTGCAGCCCTCTAACTTCAGTAGTTTCGTTTTCATAATAGATTAAATTAGCTATAATCGTGCTTCTACCAATCAGTAATTGGTAATAGCCAATGACAAACATAGTCGAAATCTGAGAACCTTAAAAAAACGCATACAGTGCCCACAAGTGCCAGGTGCACTGTTGGCACTTTCCCCCTATGAGAACTAACGAAAGACATCTTCACACGATTGAATACTTGATAGAACTTTAATGAATGCCTACAGTGGCCCACGTGAGGTGACTGTTGTCACTACCCCACATGAGAACTAAAATATATGGTTATATAAGAATGCTGTACGATTTCAACTGATAATTCTGATTTATCAGCCGCAAAATAAGTATGACAAAATATTCAAAGGCGACGGCTTTGATTTCAAATCCTCTCTAGCAATCATGAATTACATCAATTACATCCATTGACTGACATCATTTACAGTTCTTGGTGTAATAATGCAACTGACGTCAGCTATTTTACGATGAATAGATGGAACTGAAACATTATACAACAGCAGTGGCCATTGTGTGTGTTTATCTTTGCATTAATGTGAACGACAATCAAATGAAACATTTCATGGCTGGTTCAAGCTTGGATTATTTTAAATTACCATCATAATGAAGGCCACGTTGTTTCCTACCCTTGGTATATATATATTTATTTGTTGAGGTGCAATTTGCAAAATCCCACATACTTAAACTCTAAATTAAGCTGTTGGCATTAGGATAAGATTATTTAAAAATTACATATTCATGAAATCTTTCGTATCAAAATACCAATTCCAGATATTGCCATACGAATGTGTTTAAATTTTTTTTTTTATTTATCTATATTTTTTTTAAGTATTACTGCATCATATAGTGTTTCTGAATTGCCGTCAGGGGTTGAAATAAAACATCAATTCAGAGATGATAAACCAAAGGTTCTGTGAATGAAAGCAGAAATGTTTGAAGGAATAAAAAAAATTGCCGTATTCTTTTTTATTTTATCTTATATATTCTATTGTGGTTGTGGGTATTCATGCGAATCAGCTGACGACCTTGACTTTGACCTTTGACGACTTTGACCTTTGACGCTTTCATTAGTTTAAAATAAACATAATTTTTGCCACTTTCTGTGACAATGATTAAACTACACTCCGATTTATATATATATATATATATATATATATTATATATATTATATATATATATATATATATATATATATATACATATATATATATATATATATATATATATATATATATATATATATATATAATATATCTATATCTATGTGTGTGTTGTGTGTGTGTGTATTATATATTATATGCAAACATTTTCATAATTATTTACGTTTATACAGGGATATGTATAAGTACAGTGATGCTCAAATCTCATGCGACATGACTCCATAGGATTTCGGTTCAAAATTCACTAACTGGCAACTAGCATGCTCCATATTTATCTATTATTTCATTGCGGAAACGCGATTATTGCATACAATAAGGCCATAATATGTTTCATAAGAGTGAAATTTGTCATATATTTCAAAAACTGTATGAAAATGTAAAGTGTAGCCAAATTTCAGAGAAAACTTTCGAAACATTTTCAAAACTTTTCGTTCACACATTGCTGAAGTATTTGACCAAAATGAAGTCGTCATCAAGCATTAGTTTAAATGTTCAAATAAAAAAAAAACGAAAAAAATGTCATAACATTAATAATGCTTCCAAAGCAACATAAAATTTGAAATAGTCCTATGTGATTGCTCTTACACCTCAACGCTGAAAAAAAAAATGTAAATATGTATATACAAAAGTAGAATGCGCCCACCGATATCAAAACATGTGAGGGGATCGTGTGTGACATAAGTAGTTTACAATGAGTAGCGACAATGAAATTATCTTGAAAACACTTACTTTACATGCGTTATTAGATAATGGATTTTCATACATAATTATTTGATATAATTCTTAAATATTTAAAAAAATGATGGCATATAACAAATATTACACATGCAATTATTCTTTTGTCAAAGCCAAGAAATTATCTTGAAAACACTTACTTTACTTTACTGCGTTAGAGGGAATAATTGGATTTTCATACATAATTATTTGATATAATTCTAAAATATTTAAAAAATGATGGCATATAACAAATATTAGCACATGCAATTATTCTTTTGTCAAAGCCAAGATATTGTTCGTATGCCTAGGTGTTAGTTTTCTTTACTCTAGACTTAACAATCACCTCTCTCTATTAATTAACAATTTCTGGCCAGAAAGAGAAATGGGGTTATTTGCACATTCTTGCACTTCAAGTTACCTTATGAAAGAATGAATTATTCACCATAAGCGAGCAGAGGACTTTTAAGAAAAGAATATTTTAAACCAGTTGAAAAAACAAGTGTTACATACACCTTGATATTAATATTATGATATTTCGATTAATAGCCATCTTCTCCATATAATAAAATCATCATCATCTTTCATTCTCAAAGAACAGGTAATCTTTACAAATAAAAACATTAGTAACAGATTACATTTCAGAAGGCTTAGAATATTTTTTAGGCTTATGATCATTTTGCAACATACAGGACAGCTTAAACACAGCCTAAAACTTCAACAACATTCAAGAAAAAACTGGTTGTAATTCATATTCCTAACGTATTCCTCAAATAACAGTTTATCTCTACAAATAAATTCATTAGTAACAGATTACATCTCAGAAGGCTTAGATTATTTATTTAGGCCTATGAAACATTTTGCAACATACAGGCAGCTTAAGGTAGGCTCCACTTTGGGGGTGCCGATCGTAAAAAATATTTGCCAAAAATACACTAATCAGACAGGCTAATGAATTTTCAGGCATTATTAGCACTATAATAATGCATATTCCCGTGAGTTTTATCATCCTACAGGGAAAATTAATGATTTTATGAAAAAAAATGTGAAAAAACGGAAATTTCCGGCCCCTCGTACTGAAGGTTATTTGGTGATTGGTGAGAAACTATAGTCTTGAATAGAAATTCGGTCTGACAGAATGTTGGTATATCCACCTGGAACATGCACAAAAAGAAATTATCAAAATAGAACAGTAAATAAGCAACGTAATAACAAAAAAAAGAGCAACAACTTCGTAAGTTCAGCGAAAGCCTGCCAAAAAATCAGACTATAGCTAGGAAGAAATATTCAGGAAAAATTCAAATCTCGATTTAGGGACAAAAATTTTTGAGAGTTTGTAGTTATTATGTCACTTGATAGCCTAAAACATCTAAAAATTATTATTTATTTTGGACAATCAAAGAAACCCACCTCCAAAAAAAAAAAAAAAAAAAAGAAAAAAAAGGGTGGGGGTGGTTTTTTCTTTGATTGAATGGCCTAAATAATATAATTTTTAGATGTTTTAGGCTATCAGTGACATAATAACTACAAACTCTCAAAAGGTTTTGTCCCTAAATCGCGATTTGAATTTTTCCTGAATATTTCTTCCTAGCTATTGTCTGATATTTCGGCGGGGCTTTCGCTGAACTTACAAAGTTGTTGCTCTTTTTTTTGTTATTACGTGCTTATTTACTGTTCTATTTTGATAATTTTTTTTGTGCATGTTCCAGGTGGATATACCAACATTCTGTCAGACCAATTTCTATTCAAGACTGTAGTTTCTCACCAATCACCAAATAACCTTCAGTACGAGGGGCCGGAAATTTCCGTTTTTTCACATTTTTTTTTCATAAAATCATTAATTTTCCCTGTAGGATGATAAAACTCACAGGGAATATGCATTATTATAGTGCTAATAATGCCTGAAATTTCATTAGCCTGTCTTGATTAGTGTATTTTTGGCAAATATTTTTTACGATCGGCACCCCCCAAAGTGGAGCCTACCCATAAAAACAGCATAAACTTCAACATTCAAAGAAACTGGTTGTAATTCACATTCATACTTTGAAAATGTTGTGATGACTGTTGAGCTTATTAAGTCTACTACCACAATGCTGCAGGCGTAGGTAGTTATGTTGACTATTTCTAGGAGCATGTTAAGAGTGCTTTCATTGATGGCACCGTTAACCTTATCACACCGCACTTTGAACTAAGCAACGTAAAAAAAAATCACTTCAAATCACACAGATTACGAAACATACCAATGCCTAAAAGGGATCATATTTATATAACCATAAGGAAAAAATGGCTAGCTGTGAATCCGCAAACTTGTCGACATGTATGATATTAGAAAAAAAAAAAAAAGTTTAACAAACACTACTTGGTAACGTCACGCTGAGTCTGGGAGTCTGGACGATACAAAAAGAATCATACGCATGAGATTTGAGCACCACTGTACATACGCACATACACACACACACACACACACACATATTTCATACATACTCATACGCCTGAAAAAAAATTATCTATTGGTAATCAGGAAAGCAGATGACAATTTTTTTTAATTTCCCTAAGGTACAATAATCCTTAAAATTAAGGAATTGGCTGATTATCCACAAAAAAAGGCGGACAATCTATTATTTTAATTTCCATGGAGGCCTTTCTGTGTGTGTGTGTGTGTCCCACCCCCTTTGCGCAAGGAAAAATCATAACAGTAAATTTGGAATAAACAGTTTCCCACTTATTTCCAAAAATGATGGAAAAATATTTACCAGCCTCAATGAATCTAATTTATCTAAACCAGTTGAGTTTTATTTCATCACAAACTCATTAGTAACTGTATAGCTCTTAATATAATTTTATATGCAAATTGTATATAATATATTTATATATATTCCGACAAAATATCCACCATGCAGTTGACTTTGTTGGAAAATGCTCATAGTTTCATTCGAATTCATTGTAATTTTATTATTCACAGTTATTGGTCTGTTTCTTTTTTTTTCTTTTTTTTTTGTTATTATCATACGTTCCCTGTTATAAAGTTAGTAGCATTTCATACTGTTCGTGCCAGTATTAGTGCAAATTTTGAGTCTAATGCTTATGAGAGAGAGAGAGAGAGAGAGAGAGAGAGAGAGAGAGAGAGAGAGAGAGAGAGAGAGAGAGAGATTCGTGCACAATGAAAATCATAAATCGTATGATGGTTTTGTCTTGGCGTCTAGTTCAGTCATCAGTGATATAAATAAACCAATCCTTATTAATTTCTCTTTTCGGTAAAATCGTCATTACTCTGAAGGCCATAATACGAATTTATACTTAATTCTTAACTCTCTCTCTCTCTCTCTCTCTCTCTCTCTCTCTCTCTCTCTCTCTCTCTCTCTCTCTCTCTCTCTCTCCTTTTAAGAATATACTGGCTGACATTTCACTAGAACGAGTTATAAATGGGATGCAATAATTAAGAGAGGCCGGGCCCAGCACTGCATGAGACAAACTTTCGTAAAGCGGTTGATAGCTCAATATTTACTGTAATGTCTAGCTACAATATCTGTCAACGCTAACGAGGGCAAGATAAAATTGTTCACACACTTTACTATTGAAAAAAAAAAAACACCTTTGTGATCTGAAATACGGCAGCTGGGACACCTGTTAAAGAAATGGTCTTAGGATCTTTAGCGTCAAGTACGCACGTCACTGAAATATATGAGAGCGGTGTTTGCATACTCGTGCAATTGCTACGGCCTGGTGTAGGAATATTATTGGGCTGAGGGTCATGGGATCTGGGAAATGATTTAGAACAGAAGAGAATATATTATTAGAATTTAGGCCAAAGGCCAAGCACTGGGGCCTACGATGAGGTCATTCAGCACCCAAATGGAAATTGACAGCAAAAGGTTTGAAAGGAGTAGCAGAAGGAAAACCTCAAAGCAGTTGCACTATGAATCAAGTGTTAGGAGAGGGTTAAGGAAAGTAAGATGGAAGAAAGCGAATATGAAAGGAGGTACAGTAAAAGGAACGAAAAGTGGTTGCAGTTAGGGGCCTAAGGAAGGCACGCTGCAAAGAACCTTAAGTAATGCCTACAGTGCACAACATGGGGTCCACTGACGGCACTACCCCATACGAGGAACAATTTTTTAGAAGAGGGTGGAAAGTAAGATATAAAATGGAATATGAAAGGAGGTAGAGTTAAAGTCATGAACGGGGTTGCAGATTGCAACTAGGGGGAGAGGGACGCTGCAAAAGGATCTTAAGTTTTGCCTACAGTGCACCTAAATGAAATACTCCATTGCACATTGACTACTGACAAAACAGAAGAGCAAAAACATCACTGATATGATTCAGACTTTGTGCCAAAATTATCCCCTTTTTTCACGCCATGATTCTTTGTACTAGAAATATTAGGTGATTAATTATGGCAGCTGAATGAAATGGTTGCAATAAGTACAATGGAAATCATATATAATTCCATGATCCGATGTGAAATAGATTTTTCATTGAGGTTTTTAATAAAATAATTGAAGTGATACAATTCTCCATCCAGTGTGAAATACAACGTTTATTAAAAGTATTTTAATAAATGCATTGAAATGATACAATTCTCTCTCTCCCTCTCTCCTCATTTCAACGTCATGCTTCTGTTTACATTTAGACAATTAAATCAGAGAGACGAAGCCGATAGCATTTTCTACCACTGTTTCATTTATCAGATTTAAAGGCCCCATTTGCAAAATAATTGCATTTCCTAACTTTGTCAGTATTTGGTTATGAATTCAATCGTCCAATTATTCCTTTAACAATAGCAGTTTATTACAGTTAACAGTTCAGTACTAAATAAACAATGGGAATTATATTTATATTTCTATATAATTTTTTTGTCCTGGTTACTACATTCACGACAAACACCCAATGCTTAGTTAATGTGACGTCTCTTTATATCCTTATGGGGAATGTTGGTCGTATTTATATACGTGCTTGGTGGTGTGCGCTACGCACCACTGGAACCTGGTGCACCTTGTCATGTCTCCCCTATGCTCCAATCACCTCCTTACACCGCGCCTCCAGGGCGGACAAATAGGTTTGTAGTGGAGGGTTGATATTTTATGTCTTCCCTACCCTCCCGATCTCCTCCATATCCCGCCCCCACCAGGCGGACAAACAGCCTTGCAGGAGGAGAGTGGGATTGGTTTCATGTCTTCCTCTACCCTTCCGATCCCCTTCTTACCACCCCACTCCTCCAGGACGGACAAATGGTTTGCAGGTGGAAGGTTTTGATATATTCATGGCTCCCCTAGCCTCCAGAGTCCCTACTTGCCCCTTCCCCAACCAAGGGCGGACAATCAGGTTTGCATGAGGAGTGATGTGTTATATCTACCCTCACCCTCCTGATCCCCCATCCTCCTTTCACCACCCCTGCCAGGGGCGGACAAATACGTTTGGATGAGGAGGGTTGATATGTAATATCTACCCTACCCTCCTGATCCCCTCCTTACCCCGCCCCCGCCATGGCGGACAAGCAGGTCTGCAGGAGGAGGGTTAATGCATCATGCCTACCTTCCGCCCTATAAGCTTTTTGTTTGTAATTGTTTTGATCTCACGTCGAGCAAGTGAACACTAATATTTAATGTGAAATGAAAAAAAAAATTATAGACAAAACATTACAAGGATTTTCAGTATGAGTTTATTTAACAAGCTGTTTAATCTGTTTCACCGACCGCCCTCCACCCCCACCCCCGCGCCCGCGCCCCAGGCGCTGAAACCGTACATTTACTACACAGCCTCTTTATTCCACCACTGTTGACTCTGAGACAAATTGGACGAAACCTGTTGCGCGGGAAAAATAAGAACATTGTTTAAACTCCATTAACCTTTGTTCAGAGCTTCATAGTTTGCTCTTCTCAGATTCACTTCGAGCGGCTTTGATGAAACTCAGCCGGTTTGTTCTAGGAATCGGTAATGGCTGTAGCACCCAAAAATAAGATTGGAATCGTTATCATTAGTTCAGCCCCTCTCTCTCTCTCTCTCTCTCATTCGATCATATATATATATATATATAATATATATATATATATATATATATATATATATATATATATATATATATATATATATATATATATATATATATATATATATATATATATTATATATATATATATATATATATATATATATATATATATATATATATATACATATTCTAAATTTGCGTTTTTTAAGACAATTCTATCTATGCTCAAACCTGGACACTCAAATAAAAGAGAGAGAGAGAGAGAGAGAGAGAGAAGAGAGAGTTTTGGCATATGTAAAATCCATGTGGTCTTGAATTTTACTGATGTTATTATCTGGACCTCAAAAAGATTTTCTGAAATAGCAGTTGTACTAAAAAAAAATAAATAAATAAAAGAAAAGGAATTCTGATTTTTGAAAACAGTAAGCTGCTTTTGAAGGTCCTAGTCATTTTATAAATTATTCAGGCCTTTGAATGTCATAGGATTTTGTTTGAAATTTTCCTCTCGGATATTTCCATTTTCCAGTTTTCTGTCAAAGAAAGATATTGCGCGTCGGCTTTGTCTGTCCTTCCGCCCTCAGATTTAAAAAAAAAAAAAAAAAAAAAAAAAAAAAAAAAAAAAAAAAAAAAAAAAAAAAAAAAAAAAAAAAAAGAAAAAAAAAAAAAAAAAAAAAAAAAAAAAAAAAAAAAAAAAAAGGCAACCGCGAGGCTAGAGGGCTGCAAAATCGTGTGTTGCTCACCCACCCTCAAATCATCAAACGTACAAAATTGCAACCTATAGCCTCAGTAGTTTTTATTTTATATTTAGATTTAAACTTAGCCATTGATCGTGCACCTGGCAGCGCTTTCCGGAGGCAAGGGTAGCACCAGCACTCCACCGCATCTGGTGAGCAACTGGAGCGCTGCCGGTCATAGTTGATGGTTTAATAGAGCGTTATACGTTGCACGGAAAACTCGATTTCAGAGCATTTCAGACCACCAGAACGTCCACTTTTAGGCAACTCTGGATATCAAACGATGCCCATTTCCCTTCCTCGTTCCTTTTAATAAGAGGCGGTAATATCCTTCCTTCGCCTTCATCTGGAGGGATCACCTCGCTGATAATGAAACTTGCCTTGAAGGAGTCCTCCCTCCCATCGTCCAGGATGGATTATTATTATTATTATTATTATTATTATTATTATTATTATTGATTATTGTGATTATTATTATTATTGGCCAGTTTTTAATTTGCGATGGAGGGAGGACCAGGAGAGGATGAGGACGAGGATGATAATTGCCGCGTCATTAGCGTCCCCCACCGGATAGAATCAGCTTCTTTTTTCATTACCTCTGTATCGCTGTTTCTTCCATTTCCTCATTAACCACGCGGGTTGTGTTTGTGGTTTTTTTTTTTTTTTTTTTTTTTTTGAGGCGGGATATGTGGTTGCCATAATTCATACGTTATTATTATTATTATTATTATTATTATTATTATTATTATTATTATTATTATTATTATTATTCATCTGTTGTTGTTGTTGTTATCATTATTATAGACTGAGATTGGGAGAATCCAATGTGTTGTTCCCAATGTTGTTATTATTATTATTATTATTATTATTATTATTATTATTATTTTGGTAGAAGACCCTCTTTTAGGCAAATACTGTTAAAAAGGATGGCAGAATTAAGCGAGTTGTTTATATATTGTTTTTTCTATTTTCTTTACAATTCGCTTCTCAGGCTCAGCGATGTATCTGAGTAACTGGCCAATATTCATATTGGGAATTTTCAAAAATTGTAAATGCTGAAGGAATCTTTTATTTAGAACAGGATATCAGGTCCAGGTCAAGCAGGGGTCGTCGTCAGTGCCGGTATTATTCCGTAAGCGTAGTACAGTCGGGCCAGGGTCGTCTTCGGATTAAGGGCTGGTGTTGGTGCTGGTATAGCTGGTATTGCGTGACGTTTCGACCTTCTCGTAGGTCATCTTCGGACGAGTCGATTGAAAGAGACTGTAGCAAGAAAGTTTGCGGAACGGTATTTATAGCGGCACGGACCTAGAGTTTGCATTCTCATTATAACTCAAGAAACGTTTCTCCTTCCCACCGCCGCCCGGAGAGCAGCGAGCAACCCCCGACGATGCCAGATAATCAGGAGCCCCCACAGGATGATACGATTCCTGCGACAGACGGAATTCCTGACGTTCATCCCCAGGCACACCACTGTGGCGCTCGCACAAGAGAATCCCCAAGACCTTCGAGGCGAGATCCGCGGCTTCGCGCCCAGACCGGCCCGACCAATGAGAATGCAACTCTAGGTCCGTGCCGCTATAAATACCGTTCCGCAAACTTTCTTGCTACAGTCTCTTCAATCGACTCGTCCGAAGATGACCTACGAGAAGGTCGAAACGTCACGCAATACCAGCTATACCAGCACAACACCAGCCCTTAATCCGAAGACGACCCTGGCCCGAACTGAACTACGCTTACGGAATAATACCGGCACTGACGACGACCCCTGCTTGACCTGGACCTGATATCCTGTTCTAAATAAAAGATTCCTTCAGCATTACAATTTTTGAAAATTCCCAATATGAATATTGGCCAGTTACTCAGAAAACATCGCTGAGCCTGAGAAGCGAATTGTAAGGAAAATAGAAAAAACAATATATAAAATCACTCGCTTAATTCTGCCATCCTTTTTAAACAATAATTATTATTATTATTATCAGAGTCTGAGATTACAAAGGAGACTCGACCAGATCATTTTGTGTGTGCGTATATATATATATATATATATATATATATATATATATATATATATATATATTTACACCCTCACCATCGATGATTTCTTCACCATTTTAGTGACTCAAGCTATTATGAAACTTTCATGCATTATTATTATTATTATTAATATTATCGCATGCTCTCTCTATTTCCCAGTGCAAAGATGGAAAGTAAAAACTCCGAATGACACCAGAGCCACTCATAATTCGGAGATTTAGGCGATTATGGAATGGCTCTGGACAGAGCTCTGGATTTTCTTCTTTTGTAATCTTTCCTGAGTGATGCAAGAATATTACTTTACTTTTTTTTTTTTTTTTTGTGGGGGGGGGGGATAGATAGGGCACACGTCATCAAATCGTGGACGACGTCATATGTGCAAATCGAAATAGAAATGGAGACAGATGTACGGATATGATCCTCTCTCTCTCTCTCTCTCTCTCTATTATGATACTGATTACAAGAAATAAAAGAAACGCCTTCTCTCTCTCTCTCTCTCTCTCTCCATATAAATATTGATTAACAAGAAATGCAAAGCTACTCTCTCTCTCTCTCTCTCTCTCTCTCTCTCTCTCTCTCTCAAACAATGAGGACAAATAATAAAAACGAATACATTTAGCCAAATGATGTAATATTAGAAAAACTAAGATAAAAGCGAGGAAATGACACAAAAGAAAACGATAACAGAGAGGAGAGGGGATTAAAAAGAGAATGAGAACAGACACCCTTCCTTTCCTCGGCCCTTACCCTTCTCTCTCTCTCTCTCTCTCTCTCTCTCTCTCTCTCTCTCTGTTGAATAATGGGACAAATGAAAAGAGGAAGATAAAAAAAAAGGAAATTCCCATTGTAGGTTCACGCTGTTGTCAGGAGGAACCAATATGAGTCAGGTAGTAGGATTGATGCATTATTTTCCCATTTTTTTTTTTTTTTTATTTTTTTTTGGGGGTGGTAGGGGGTCCAGGTAGATGTAGGTAAAATGTCCAAGGCCTCCATCAACACATCTGCTTGCTTGTTTGTTGTTTGTGCTCTAATAAACTTCCTCTGCATCATCTGCAGCTTTCAACATCAGATACGAGAGACGCAACAGTGATGTGTTTGCCAATGAAATAAAAAGGGTATATATATTCCATCCAAGCATTTCATATGTTTATCTCGCTCGATCTGCTCGTTGATCAAGAATTCCAGGAATTGGTCAGTCTTGGAATAAGACGTTTTCGATTAAATGTAATTCCTTCAATAAAGAGTCGCCCGTCTGAGTGGTTGAATAACACGTAGAAGAGTTATTGCTGTCTGAAGGTAATTTTGCATTTACTTAGTTAACCCATCTCTCTCTCTCTCTCTCTCCTCTCTCTCTCTCTCGCCTCTCTCTCTCTCTCTCTCAGGCCTAGAAATTCATCATGTTCGTGGATACTTTTGGCATAAACTAATTACTATATAGATGTAAACGATATTATTATTACTACGATATTATTGTTACTCTCTCTCTCTCTCCCTCTCTCTCTCTTTCTCTCTCTCTCTCATTAATTACATATCCTTGAAATGAAGAGTGGACGGGCAGACGAATAGCCACCTTAATGACTTTCGACAGAAAACTCATAAAAATTATGCTTTATATACATCAAATAATTCAGCAATATACAAGTATCAGATAGAGAGTCGCCCTATATTTACATGAGGTAACTAACAGCTATATATAATATACCCTGCGGATAATCCCGAGCCTACAATCCTGGCTAGGCAGTAATAAAGCGAATTAGCCTAACGATGGCAATGTTAACATACCTTAGATAGTTACATGTACGTTGACGTAGCATATTTAATTATAGAAAGATTCGGCTAATACACATCCTGCAACGTTGGATAATACATTTCGATATTCAATCTTATGCAGATGAATACAGCAATAATTGTATTAACTATTGGACACATAAGATATTCGTATTTTCTTTTATCAATTTTTTTCAAACTTGCTAATAAAAATAATGGATGATATTGGTAAGCCATTACCTCAGAAGTACTAATAATCAAGGGGGCATTACTCTATTTGCGACATACAGAGAGAGAGAGAGAGAGAGAGAGATGAGAGTAGAGAGAGAGAGAGAGAGAGAGATTGAGAATGAGAGACATCATATCCGCATATCTGACGCATTTCTGGGTTATGTGATATGCGCATTGGACGTCATCCATGACAAGTGCTATCGATGTTTTCAGAAAATATAATACATATGTATTATATTTTGAAGTCGATCCAAAAAGACAAGTTTCATAAATAGAAATGAGTTATATAGTTTTTTTTCCTGGTTAGTTGTATTTCAGCAGCTTGCAAAGTTAGGTGAGGCGAGTTTTAATTAGTATTTAATTAGTATTTATTCATGTGAGATTTTACGACGAGCAAAAAGTAAAAAAGGAGAAAAAATTAATTAAAATAAAAAAATAAAAACGCTCTTGATTAATGCACTGCGTGACGCAGATCATCAAAGATTACTAATGAAATGAAAGCAGTATGAATGACCTTGCAATGCTGTTGATAACGATGACGTTAAAGATGATAATGACGAAGAGATATAAAGCAGTGGAGCAAACGAAGATCCAAGACGCGAGTTCATTAAAAAAAAGAAAGAAAAAAAAAATGGCCGCTACAGCGTATGATCAAGACCACCGAAAACAGATCTCTCTTTTGGTGGTCTCGGTACAATGCTGTGTGAGCCCCTGCCCATGAAGCTTGAAGCACGGCCCGGTGGTGGCCTGGCATATATCGTTGCCAGAAACAAGCAGGATTATGGCTAACTTTAACCTTGAATCAAAGAAAGGCTACTGAGGCTAGAGGGCTGCAATTTGGTGTGTTTGATGATTGGAGGGTAGATGATCGACATACCAATTTGCAGCGCTGAAGACTCAGCAGTTTTGAGATCTGAGGGCGGATGGAAAAAATGCGGACCGACAGACAATTTTCAGTGACGGATTTCAATTACCGTATTAATAACGATCCGGCAGATTAAGCCTCCCTGAGAAGGGGGTGGCCCCACCGAATCTTTCATCTGAGACTTTGATCAGCAAATCAAATGTGATTGGAATAGCAATTCGTCGCAAAATTAGAACAGGGACAAATGAAGCATTTAGATGGTCAGATGAATTAGAATATTTCTGATTATTATCATTTGTTTTAGGATATATGACATTTGTGAGTGATACTCTATGCATTTTGATTAAGATATGACATTTGTGAGTGACAGTAGCTAATAAAGTATATAGAGTCAATTGTAATAGATTTGAATTTTTTAATTACAGATAAAACTGGATAGATAAGAAATGGATTGAATAATGAAAGAATTTTTGAAAGGTTTTGTATGATTGAGAAAATTCAGTATTTTTAAGGACTGAAAGTACCATGAGCTTGGAAAAGGTTATTTGATAAAAAAAAAAAAAATATATTACTCAGAGAGTTATTATAATGACATCTCTATAATAATAAAATCTAAGCGGATCTTTTTTGTTTGTCCGCCCCAAGTGGGGCCGGGGTAGGTATGGGAGAAATGACACATCCACCTACCTCATGCAAACCTGTTTGTCCGCCCCAGAGTGGGGGCGGGGTAGGTAGGGGTGAAATGACATATCATCCACCCACCTCTTGCAAACCTGTTTGTCCACCCTGGGTGTGGGAGGGGTAAGGTAGTTGATCGGGAAAGTTCACCCAGATGTCAATAGGTGCCGACGTTTGCTGGGTTCAAGGTAACAGGGTGAGGCTAGCAGTCTCATCCTTGAGGATCTGCGTGAAAATGGAGGGCTTCATTGTTCTTGATATATTATATATATATATATATATATATATATATATATATATATATATATATATATATATATATATATATATAGATATATATATATATTACTATATATATATGAAGCTTCCGTCAATTAAGGTACAGATGAATACAGAATAACGACCCGCTATTGAAGTCCTCGTATGATAGTGGACATTCTGTTTGTAATGAGAAATGACGTCGGTTACGGCTGCATTCAGATGATACTTGTTGATCACCTCTCATAGTCCGGGTAGAATTATGAATTAATTAAATGTAACATCGAACCAACTGAAGTGATTGCGTAACGCAGTCTCTCTCTCTCTCTCTTTAGTGTTTTGATTGTTTATAAATAGTTTAGTAAGTGGTTTCAGCTTTACAAGAATTTAAATCTAGCTGTTAGGGAAAATACATTTCTCTCTCTCTCTCTCTCTCTCTCTCTCTCTCGTGTTTGAATGCTCATTAATTACCAGATAAGAGGGATTTCATCTGCCAGGAAGTCTCTTTGAAGTCCAGAAAAAACAGGAAACTTCAAAAGTGGGTTAAGCACAAATGTCTAATTCATCCTTGTAATTTCACTTTTATATTTCAGTTCCCATTACCAGCTCCACTTCTGTATCCACTTCTGTGCCTCCTCCTCCTTCTCATTCTCCTCCTACACCTTCTCCTCACTCTCACCTCTTCCCCCCAATGTGGGGATGCAAGTTATTGCAAGCGAATACTCTCTCCTTGGTGTCATAACTTCTGGGAATTTTATCCAACTAGTTAAGGTAATTAAGTAGTTCTGGAAAAAAAAAGATTCTCATGTCGAGGAACAATGTTCCACGAAAGTTTAATGCAATTTCTCTCCCCTGCTCCCTCCGCAGTCAGCGTTTTCGAAAGTTCTTGCGGAAGAATGAGAGACTTCGGTTCGACCCGATATGTCTCACACCAGATATGTTTAGCAAATGAGGAATAGTTTTGAGAAATGTTCGTTGAGGTATTCAGATGTCTCTTATTATTTCTGTGAGATGGTGTATATTAGGAATATAAAATTATATCTAATTTCTGTGAGTTGGTGTATATTAGGAATATAAAATTATATCTAATTTTTGTGAGTTTTTTTTTTTTTTATTAAAATCTTATTACAATTATCAATTAATTATTACAAAATTTTCCATAATTATATCAATAATATTACATATTAAGTACATCAATTATATGAATTCAAATATTATTCACATACTTTACTTGTGAAATGTTTCCAAGTTCATATGCATTTGATAATACCCATTTTGTGTACTTTATTTTACATTTTAATATTGAAATTATTTGACTTTGTAACACCTCTTCTCTGCTGTACCACAAACAATTTCATACTCAATAATAAGTATACTTAATGTATTGTTCTTCTTCTTTTCTTTATAATCGAAATCCAACATCAATACTTTTATTGGATACTGAACTTTTATATCACATACTTCTTCAGTGAAATTCTGGAACCACTTCCAATATTTTTAACATATTTACAAAAATAGACAATATGCAGATGATTTTCATTTTCCATACATTGCAAAAATTATTATCAGCAATATTCAATATCTTCAGTCTTTCCTTAGTAGCCAAAGATTCATACAAAATCTATACATAGTACTTCTTTGATAAGGTCAAAACGAAATTTACATACAAGTTACTCCATATATTACCACCAATTATGCAACGGGTATCTCTCAATTACAATGGTTCTTATTGGGTTGGCAATCAAATACTGAGAAATATTCTTACTTTTGACGTATGGAAAATTAGGCATTCTTAATAATTTTCCTTACATTACCAATAATGATATTATAAAAAGGAGTAGCAACATAAGACATATTAAGGCAATCTTCTACAACCCATAACAAATTTATTCTAATACAATGTAATATAAGGCTAATTCTCGTCCATAACTATCAGATAACATAATATTCAAGAATGTACTTGTTAAAATAGCTGCTGCTTTATAAAACACATTAATAACCCCAATACCACCTTCTGTTTTTGGCAGATACAAGGAATCCCTTTTAATTGGTTGGTAGTTCCACACCACAATACCGGAAAACAGATTGTTCTATAATTTTTGCTTTCTCTTTCCTTAATGGAAATACATGACACATGTACCAGACTTTACTTAAAATAAGGGCATTTACAATAATAGACTTTTGATATAAAGACAGTATCGAGTCGAAAGCATATTTATTTTTACCTTAACTTTATTGATTAAAGCATCCCAGTTCTCATCTACCATTTCCTTATAATCATTGGTTATCAATATGCCTAATACCATACACTTATTTTTCTGTTGTATCCAATCAAGTGGCCATACATTTTTGTTCTTCCAATTACCTAAACCCATGACGCAAGTCTTATCTCTATTTAGTTCTGCACCAGTAGCTAGCTCAAATTGCTTTATAATACTAAAAACTATTTTAATACTTCTTTCTTTACTAACAAAAACTGAGCTGTCATCAGCAAAACCTACAACAGAACACCTGGAACCCATTATTAGGGAGTTCACTGGCACAATTTTCATTGCGTTTAATTGTTCTGTATAAAGATTCTTGAAACAATATATATGCCATCATTGACATCGGACATCCTTGCCTTATGGATCTCTCAACAGGAAAAAAGCCGCTAACAATCCCATTTACACAAACTGCACTTAAGCATCCAGTATATAACATTCTCATTTTCATGATAAACAAATCACTAAAACCCATCCGTGAGAGTGTTTTAACATGAAACTCAAATTAACTTTATCGAACGCCTTACTCCAATCCAGGTTAATTAGAGCACAATCCAAATTATTTTCATTTGCATAATAAGTTTACATCCCTAATTAGAGTATTACATTTCACTATTGATCTTCCCTTAACCGAGCAAAATTGTTCTCGTGATATAACTTTATGAAGGACATTTTTTAATCTATTAGCCAAAATTTTGGCAATGCATTTGTAATCCGTATTCAGTAAAGAAATAGGTCTCCAGTTTTTTAAACACAATAAATCACCACTTTTAGGTACTAATTTCAAGATACCCTTTTTTTGGCTTTTTCCTAATTCAAGGTCTAAATCTATCGCAAACTTAATCATTTCAGAGAACTCTGACTTAATTACATTCCATGTCTTTAAATAGAATTCCAGAGGAAGACCATCTTCACCGGGAGTTCCGCCTTTATTCATCATCTTTAACGTATTTAATACCTCATCGGACAGATACCTGTCTACATAACATTTATTGTCCTCATCAGTTATTGTTGCTCCCTATACAATTAAGAAAACTATCTTGTAGCTGTTCATCAGTATTTATCTTTGTGAACAGTTTTTCATAGTGATCTTTACATGACAGACTATCGCCTCTGTGTTGTCGAGCGTCACACCGCTTTCTAACCTCAGTGCCTAATACTATTTCGCTTCCCTCTGAGTTTCTCTTTACCTAATAAATTTGCAGATAATCTCTCTCCTTTTATTCTCTCTTCTGTCCTTAACCTAACCTTTATACCTTCACATATTTCATCTTTTATTGATTTCATTCTATCTTTTATAGCCTTTCATCTCTTCAATTTATTGTAACCTACAGAGGCTTTACTTGATAAGTATTCAAGATAATAATTTTGCAAAAATTTTTAGGGTGCCATATTTCTCTTGTATAGCTTGTTTTAACAGTCTTATGAAAACTCTTTAATTTTGGTTTCACAAATGTATCCCACCATTCCATAATGTTGGAGTATTTAATTTTTTCCTTTTTTAAAAAGTGCCATAATCTTTCAAATTTTCTCCATGAAGTCGTCCCTCTCCAATAATGAAACATTTAACTTCCATATTCCTCTACCTATTTTACAACGATTATTAAGCAGCAAGTTCAGTTAATATCATATTATGGTCTGTTAAAGATAATGGAATATTTTTACAATTCTTAATATTACTATACAAATAACGTCACATACACTCGGTCAATTCTTGAAGCATAAGTTACCTAGAATGTACGTATATTCGGGAATATTGTTCATTGAAAACCAAGCGTCTTTCAATCCCAATGCTGTACTAAAGATTTAAGACCTTTTGATACATACCTCTCATTACCTGTACTAACATCTCTACCCGAAAGTACGCAATTGAAGTCACCAGCAAAAATCAAATTTGATATGTTGTTCCTTAAATAATACAAAATATCTACAGAGAACAAGTTTCTCCTCTCTCTCTCTTTTTTTTTTACTTGAGCCTGATGGTGCGTATACATTCAATAAGGAGAGGTTTATATCATTATACCGTATCCTTGTGAATAATATGTTTCCAGTGTATCCTTTTCACTGTTAATTACTGAAATATTTGACTTTTTATTAACAGAAAACACGTGCCACTTTTAAAGCTAGTAGGCATATTCATTACAACCTCAAAGTAGTCCTCTAAATAGTTTTTTATTCCTTTTCACATCGCTAATATTTATGTTCTTGAAGAAATAATACATCAATTTTATATTGATCAACTAACATCTTTACTTCAACTGCTTATTAAGCTCATTTAAACCACAAATATTTAATGAAGCAGTGACTAAAGCCATTTTTAAGGAAATATTAAAATAAATACATACCAATTATTTACCTATTTTAGCCAGTTTAGAACATTTATTTTTACCATTACTATTATCATCATCCTCATGTTTGTGTTTACCAGAGTTCTGATCACTAAATAGACCATGGTCTAATACATTATCAATAAACATATCCTGGCTTTCATTTAAGGGGTTTGACAACTCAGAAAAACGGAACATTCTCCTTCGCTATTATTCAATACTTTTAAGTTTTTTCTGTCCATTGTCCTTTTTAATGTAATTTTTACACCTGACTGTCGTTAACAGTTTGCTTGCCATTTTTGTCGTACTGGTATTTGACTTTTATCTCCGTTCCTATTCTTATTACCCTTTTCTTTAGTTGTATTGTTGCCTCTCTTTCTACTCCCTATTAAGGTTTCCTCAGGAATATTCCTCATAGACTCAACATCCATACCATTTTCACCTTCACCCTTTCCTTCTTTTTGAACTTCTTCCGTTGACATTCGCTCGTCTTCTTCACTGTTGACTATTTTTTCGGTTACGATTTGCATGTTGTCTTCGTATTCCACCTTTCTTCCGTTTATAATTTTCTTCATTGTGAACATCTTCTCCTTCTGTTTCTACTTGCACCCAAATTTCATCGAGGAGATAACTGCAAAGGAGCACATATCTCGTCGCCACTGTCTTCACTCATTCGATACTCTTCATTCCCCTCCTCTAATCCTTCTTCCTTATTTATTTTTTTTTCCTTCTTGGTTTTCCTGAGTATTTCCTCTTGGACCTTTGTCAGCTGCACTATTTGTGTATACATCGGTTTCATCTTCACTAATATCATTCCTCTTTGGCTATCATTTACCTCTTGTCCCTCAATGTTATTTCCTTCTCTGTTTGTTCTCTGTTATCACCATTATCCTTCTCTGATTTATTAGCATTGTTTCTTTGCCTGCTTATGTCAGGAAAGTCTTTTTCATTCCACATACTAGTTCCTTCCATGATATCGATGTTACAATCTTTCACTAGATGGCCTTCTTGTCCGCATCTGTAACAGGTTCTTTTCTGCCCATTATATAATATACTTAAGTTAAAACCAGACACACTTATCGATGAAGGGATATTGTCTCTAATCTTCATCTTTATTGTCTGTATCCCATTCAGCAGCCTTTTCAGGGTCCCATACTGAATCTGTTGCTTCTTATTGAATCCACTTTTCCATACCTGCTCATAATGTTTATTATCAATTCATCAGACAATTCAAAGGGTGCATTCCTTATCGATACATATGTATACGAGGTACTTATATTCACAACTTTCACACTATCTACCTCACTTATCTTGATCTGCTTATCCTCAAATTGTCTTACTATTTCCAAGAATTTGTTCTCTGAGCTGAACTTAACTACTACTTTATTCCTGCTCACATTCTGTACACCCAAGATGTCAGCAATATCAAGTTTCAATTCTCTGAATAACACAATACATACATTTTTCGATGGACATATAACCTCCCAGGAATTGTAAACCAATGGAGTCCTTTCTCCTTAAAAAGCTTGGAAACGAATCCATGTTGTTTAGCACTGTATCTCATAAACAACAAAGAGAACGGGTAAACTTTATCATAAAAAAACGGACCTTCCCCAAGGCAAACGCCTTGGGGTATAAAACAAACGTTTCCAAGTACCGTCTATTTGAGTCTCTATTTGGCACTATTCCTGTACTTATAAACGTTTCCACATAAGTCCTGTGTACTCACATCACTTCACGATGCTCCATGCATTGTTATCAGTGCTTGAGTACATTACATCACCAAAAAATAAAGGCTAAAGTACAGAGCGAATGTAAACACGGGATCCTGTGACGATGCCTTCTTCTTCTTCTCTCTCTCTCTCTCTTTAGTGTTTGATTGTTTATAATAGTTTAGTAAGTGGTTTCAGCTTTACAAGAATTTAAATCTAGCTGTCAGGGAAAATACATTTCTCTCTCTCTCTCTCTCTCTCTCTCTCTCTCTCTCTCTCTCTCTCTCTCTCGTGTTTGAATGCTCATTAATTACCAGATAAGAGGGATTTCATCTGCCAGGAAGTCTCTTTTGAAGTCCAGAAAAACAGGAAACTTCAAAAGTGGGTTAAGCACAAATGTCTAATTCATCCTTGTAATTTCACTTTTATATTTCAGTTCCCATTACCAGCTCCACCCTTTCTGTATTCCACTTCGAATGGCCTTCACCTCCTCCTCCTCATTCTCCTCCTACACCTTCTCCTCACTCTCCACCTCTTCACCCCAATGTGGGGATGCAAGGTATTGCAAGCGAATACTCTCTCCTTGGTGTCATAACTTCTGAGGAATTTTTATCCAACTAGTTAAGGCAATTAAGTAGTTCTGGAAAAAAAAAGATTCTCATGTCGAGGAACACAATGTTTCCACGAAAGTTTAATGCAATTTCTCTCTCCTGCTCCCTCCGCAGTCAGCGTTTTCGAAGTCTTGCGGAAGAATGAGAGACTTCGGTTCGACCCGATATGTCTCACACCAGATATGTTTACAAATGAGGAATAGTTTTGAGAAATGTTCGTCGAGGTATTCAGATGTCTCGTATTATTTCTGTGAGATGGTGTATATTAGGATTATAAAATTGTATCTAATTTCTGTGGGAGTTGGTGTATAATTAGGGAATATAGAATTAATATCTAATTTGTTTTTGTGAGTTGGTTGTATGTTAGGAATATTTTTAAAAATTAATATAAATTATCATTTCTTGGTTTGAGTGGTGTATATTAGGAAAATTATAAAATTATTATTTGTATAAAATTTAATATAATTTATATCATTTCTGTGATTTGGTTTGTATAAAATTATATATATCATTTCTGTGAGTTTGGTGGTATATTAGGATAAAATTATATCTTATCATCTCTGTGATTTGGTGTATATTAGGAACATAAAATCATATCTTATTATTTCAGTGAGTTGGTTTATATTAAGAACATAAAATTATATCTTATTATTACTGTGAGAAGGTTTATATTAGGAATATAAAATTATATCTTATTATTTCTGTGAGTTGGTTTATATTAGGAATATAAAATTATATCTTATCATTTCTGTGAGTTGGTGTATATTAGGAATATAAAATTATATCCTATTTCTGTGAGTTGGTGTATATTTGGAACATAAATTATATCTTATTATTTCAGTGGGTTGGTTTATATTACGGAAACATAAAATTATATCTTATTATTTCTGTGAGATGGTGTATATTATGAATATAAAATTATATTTTATTATTTCTGTGAGACGGTGTAGATTAGGAATATAAAATTATATCTTATTATTTCTGTGAGTTGGTTTATATTAGGAATATAAAATTATATCTTATCATTTCTGTGAGTTGGTGTATATTAGGAATATAAAATTATATCTTATTATTTCTGTGAGTTGGTGTATATTGGAACATAAAATTATATCTGATTGTTTCAGTGAGCAGGTTGGTTTATATAAGGAAGGCATAACAAAATTATATCTTATTATTTCTGTGAGATGGTGTTATAGAGGAATATAAAAATTACATCTTATTAGTTTCTGTGAGGTGGTTTTATATTATGAATATAAAATCATATCTTATCTTTCGTGAGTTGGGTGTTATAGGAATTATAACATATTTATTATTTCAGTTTGGTGTACAAATTAGGAACTTAAAATAACTTATTATTTCTGTGAGTTGGTTTCCTACTAGGAATATAAAATTATATCTTATCATTTCTGTGAGTTGGTGTATATTAGGATTATAAAATTGTATCTTATTATTTCTGTGAGATGATGTATATTATGAATATAAAATTAAATTTTATTATTTCTGTGAGTTGGTGTATATTAGGCATGTTAAAATTATAATCCTATTATTTCTGTGAGTTGGTGTATATTAGGAATATAAATGGTTTTCTGTTTTGTTTTCCGTTTTGTAAGACATCCAGTGCACTTTTGCCTAAAGTTACTCCTACAAATAAAACATGAATTGAGAAAGATGCGAATTGTTGCTAACACATTCCTTGAAGTGTTAAATCTGTGTATATATATATATATATATATATATATATATATATATATATATATATATATATTATATATATATATATATATATATATATATTAATTCCTTCAAAAGTGTAAATTACAAAATAAACAAAAGAAACATAAGTCAAAAGGATATATATATATATATATATAGTCTATATATATATATATATATATATATATATATATATATATATATATATATACATATATAAATATATATATAATATATATATATATCTATATATATACTTTTATATATATATATATATATATCTATATATATATGGATTATATATCTATATATATATATATATATATATAATATATCCTTTTGATTTATGTTTCTTTTGTTTACTTTTGTAATTAACACTTTTGAAGGAATTCATACTTTTAAATTATACAACGAAATCAGATTTGAAGTGTTGTGAGATTCTGAGGGCTTGTTGGTGCAGTGAACATTTTCGCAATAATTTCTGGTGATTCGCTTGAGAATGCAGAATTTTCTTGCACTTGCAACTGACACCATCAATAGCTTTTCTTGATAGTTCCAATTTTAGCCTAAGGAATAGGCAACTCTTTCCGCGAGAGAGAGAGAGAGAGAGAGAAAAGAGAGAGTTTACAAGAGCTACAAGAATTAGGATGTCTCAAAGACTTGTTAGTTGTAGCCTAGGACAAGGCAACTTTCCGCACGAGAGAGAGAGAGAGAGAGAGAGAGAGAGACAGACAGACAGACAGACAGACAGACAGAGTTACAAGGAGTTACAAGGATTAGGATGTCTCAAAGACTTGTTAGTTGTAGCCTAGGACAAGGCAACTTTCCGCACGAGAGAGAGAGAGAGAGAGAGAGAGAGAGAGAGAGAGAGAAGAGAGAGAGAGAGAGAGAGATACACAGAGAGAGAGAGAGAGAGAGAGGACGGTAAAACCATCCATATAAAAATGGAGTCAAGATATAAAAAGGCACCCGGGCAGACGGCTATAATTAACAGCTCGAGGGAACGGGGCAGCACCACCGGTAATTGAGAACAAAGTTCCCAAGGGCGTGATGAGGACCTCAGCTTTCAACGTGATCTTTGAGGCGAGTGGTAAAAGCGAACAATGGAAAATACCGCTGTGAAAAATTCTGGATATTATTATTATTATTACTGTTTGGTCTCCAATTTTGCAATTGTCTTTTTTTCATCTTTTTTAGTTATTTTTTAATTTAGTTTTTATTGTCATTATTTTTATTATTATTTTTTTATTATTATTATTTTTTTTTTTTTTTTTTTTTTTTTTTTGCTCAATCACAGTCCTCCAATTCGACTGGGTGGTATTTATAGTGTGGGGTTCCGGGTTGCATCCTGCCTCCTTAGGATCACACTCTTCTGCATGAGTCCTGGAGCTACTTCAACCTCTAGTTTTTCTAGATTCCTTTTCAAGGATCTTGGGATTTTGCCTGTGCTCCTATGATTATGGGTACAATTTCCACTGGCATATCCCATATCCTTCTTATTTCTATTTTCAGATCTTCATACTTATCCAATTTTTCCCCTCTCTTTCTCTTCAACTCTGGTGTCCCATGGTATTGCGACATCAATGAGTGATACTTTCTTCTTGATTATGTCAATCAACATCACGTCTGGTCTATTTGCACGTATCACCCTATCCGTTCTGATACCATAGTCCCAGAGGATCTTTGCCTGATCGTTTTCTATCACTCCTTCAGGTTGGTGTTCGTACCACTTATTACTGCAAGGTAGCTGATGTCTCTTGCACATACCTCTTTTTGTACTGGTTCTGTGCAAGTGCCGGGCATTCGCTTGCTATGTGGTTTATGGTTTCATTTTTCGTACTGCACTTCCTGCATATGGGAGAGATGTTATTTCCGTCTATCGTTCTTTGAACATATCTGGTTCTTGTGCCGCCGTTATCATTCCTTCAGTTTCCTTCTTGAGCTCTCCCCTCTGTAGCCATTGCCACGTGTCATCGCTGGCTAGGTCTATAGTCTGTCTCATGTATTTTCCGTGCATTGGTTTGTTGTGCCAGTCTTCTGTTCTGTTTGTCATTCTCCTGCTCTGTATATTTCTGGGTCTTCGTCTACTTTTATTAGTCATTCTTCCATGCACTCTTTAGCCACTCGTCTTCACTGGTTTTCAGATATTGCCCCAGTGCTCTGTTCTCGATGTTGACGCCGTCCTCTATACTTAGTAGTCCTCTCCCTCCTTCCTTTCGTGTTATATATAGTCTGTCCGTATTTGCTCTTGGTGTAGTGCTTTGTGTATTGTCATATGTTTCCTAGTTTTCTGATCTATGCTGCGGAGTTCTGCCTTCGTCCATTTCACTATTCCTGCGCTGTATCTGATTACTGGCACTGCCCATGTGTTTATGGCTTTTATCATATTTCCGGCGTTGAGTTTTGACATGAGTATCGCCTTGAGTCTCTGCATATATTCTTTCCTGATCGTGTCCTTCATCTCTTGGTGTTTTATATCCCCTCCTTCCATTATTCCCAGGTATTGTATCCAGTTTCATCATGTGTTTGATGTTGCTCCCATCTGGTAGCTTTATCCCTTCAGTTCTCGTTACTTTGCCTTTTTGTATGTTGGCTAAGGCGCATTTTTCTATTCCAAACTCCATCCTGATGTCTCCAGATACAATCCTTACAGTCTGGATTAGGGTTTCTATTTCCTTGATGTTCTTACCATACAGCTTGATGTCGTCCATGAACATCAGATGGTTGATTCTGTTGCCTCTTTTCTTGAGTTGGTACCCGGCATCCATCTTCTGTAGTACTTTTGTCATGGGAATCATGGCTACTACGAAGAGTATTATTATTATTATTATTATTATTATTATTATTATTATTATTATTATTGCTTATTATTATTATTATTATTATTATTATTATTGTTATTATTTTATTATTATTATTATTATTATTATTATTATATTATTATTATTATTATTATTATTATTATTATTATTATTTGATCTCCAATTTTGCTATTGCCTTTTTTTATTCTTCTTTTTTTTATTAAATTTTTTGTTTAATATTTTCTATATTATTATTATTATTCTTATTATTTGGTCTCCAAATTTGTTGCTATTGCCTTATTTTCTATTCTTTTTTTTATTATTTTTTATTTTTTTTTT
>NC_061098.1:27043083-27048083 GCF_015104395.2 Macrobrachium nipponense | reverse complement strand
TTAAACTCAAAATTATCCATTAATCGGACATCATTTAAAAATCCCTCAGGCTATAATTACGAATACAGAATAACATTTGTATTCACTGAAACCTCACCACAAGAACGAGAATAGAGACGGGGTTAATTCCGTCGTTAAATTTGATTAAAATGTCCTCTAAACAACTGCTTCTGTCGATAATATCAAAGTCACAATTGTTAATGATGCAAGCTGTAATCCATAGATATGAAATAATCGTTCGCTATTTTATGTAAATTACACTTTCATTAAATCTGTCTTCATAACGAAAGTAAATTAACATCTCGTGTAGCTTTTCAATTTAATCTTTATAAATCAAATAATCGTTCGCTACGCTATAAGTAAATTACACTTTCATTAGATCTGTCTTCATAACGACAATGTAATTTAACATCTCGTGTAAGTTTTGTTGAATGTCAACGCCTTAATAACTTCAAAGCATATTTCTTTAATTACAGTATTTTCCCTAAACAGACTGCGCATGTGCGGTTTGGTGAACTTCGTATCAAAGGGTTCATATCCACAAATATCGTAATTGGGTTCGTTGAACTACCGCTTAATTATTCCAAAATCGTCCTTGGTCGATCATTAAATATCATTTGTTGGAAACGCGTATTGTCATCTAGGAAATATATATTATTCAGAGGGGAATGCCAAATGTTTCCAGCTGCAAAAATATAAAAAAAAATAAAAAAAATAAAATAAAAAAAAAAGAATAAATAAAATAAAATACTCAACATAAAACCGATTACAAGTTAAACAAAATGCAATCGTGATTTTACAACAATAAACATTAATTTACAATGAATTTAACAACTGTTTTCGGAACGAAAAAAAGTTATAAATAAATAAATAAATAAATAAATAAATAAATAAATAAATAAATAAATAAATAAACAAATAAATAAAAGAAAAATGGCATACCTCTGTGTTATCTAGCGTGTTGGAAATTTGCCACATAATATTGCCATAATCATTATTAGTCTTCTTGCAGACAGACAGACAGACAGAGAATATATTAAGAATAATACTGAAAACAAACACTCTCAAAATTATATTATAAATAAAAGAATATGACACGAAAGTGATTCAGAACTTACCTTACCGGTAACCCATTCGCCCTAAGGCCAGGTAGCTGAAGGCTGAAAGAAAAAGGAAAATATATTATTACCTAATAATTATATCCTTTGATGGAAGTTTACTTTATCCAATAAATCATAAGCTAACATTTGTCAATCAGCAAAATCGTCTTCATTTAACCTGACATTGTGTCGATAGTAATCTCATTGAATCCTATGCTATTCAAACAAGTAAAAAATAAAGATCTATGTCCGGTGGTAACCTCAGCCACTGCCCATAAAACTCTCAGCAGCGGCCCGTGAAACTCAGCCACGTCCAGTGTGGCTTATGCTATCGGTACCTATAGCGCTGCCAGAAGTAAGATCAAAGCTAACTTTAACCTTATATCAAATCAAATCTACTGAGGGTAGAGGGTTGCAATTTGGTATGTTTGATGACTGGAGGATGGGTCATCAACATACCAATTTGCAGCCCTCTAACCTCGGTGGTTTTTAAGATCTGAGGGCGAACAGAGAAAGCCCGCACACCAAGTATGGTCAAGGCTAACTTCAACCTTAAATCAAAACAAAAACTACTGCGACTAGAGGGTTGCAATTTGGTATGTTTGATGACTGGAGGATGGGTCATCAACATACCAATTTGCAGCCCTCTAGCCTCAGTAGTTTCTAAGATCTGGGGAAGCCCGCACAATAGTTTTCTTTTGCAGAAAACTAAAAGGAACTGGAAACTAAAACAACATGAAAACATTTCTACCTAAATTGACCATCAGCTGCTTAACGGAAAGCCCCAACTCAAGCAATTTTCCAGCCGTCACGAAACGCAAATGAGAAGACATTGGAAAGACTCGATAGAGCGTAGAATTATACGATATTCGCCTGACGTAAAGAGAACCAGCCAACCCTATTCCATGTGGATAACTGAATGTGACCAGCATTCATGGAAATTCGAATGTCCCTGGAAATATCCTTCGTTTCCAATAAGGATTTCCAGGCCGGATAAAGATTTCCTTAGGTAAAGCTGTATGAGAACGGGTGGCCGTCTCACAGACCAGTCGGAAAACGGTAGACGCAGTTGCATGAAGAAAACGGGAAGGGAAATACAGAAAACGTATAGGTTAACGACAATAATAACGACACTACCGAACGACTTGCTGTATGAAAAGGGAAGGGAAATAAAGAACACGTAGAGGACGACGACAATAAAAATGACACAACCGAACTAGTTGCGTGAAGAAAACGGGAAGGGAAATAAAGAAAACGTAGAGGATAACGACCATAATAAAAACACAACTGAACGACTTGCTGTATGAAGAAAACGGGAGGGGAATAAAGAAAACGTAGAGGGTATCGACAGTAATAAAAGTACCGCTGAACAACCAGATGAGTGAAGAAAACGGGAAGGGATATAAAGAAAACGTAGAGGAAGACGACCATAATAAAAAACACAACTGAACAATCAGTTACATGAAGAAACAAAACGGGAAGCGACATCTTAAAGAAAACGTGGAGGGTATCGACAGTAATAACAACTCCACTGAACAACCACTTGCGTAAAGAAAACGGGAAGCGACATAAAGAAAACGTAGAGGGTATCGACAATAAAAACGACACCACTGAACTGAAAATAACGCGAGAGAAAAACCGGTAACGGTATTGACTGAACAAAATGGATGTAGTTTAGATTTCTTCGTTTATCATTTAATACCACTGTGATCATAAGCAAGAACAATCTCTAAGAAGTATTCCACATAATACAACCCTGGATCCTTTCTTCGGGCTTCATATTTTTCCAGTTAATTATACTTTCAGAAACAGATGAGCGTATTATATGAATGTGAAAAGACTCGGAATGGATAAGCCGCTGCATATGATGCATTTCTGGTTCATCCGTGATTATCTGAGGATCTGTAGTTATGGAAACGACTTTGCTTGCTATGCCTCGACTGAAATACGCAGTGACTTTAGACAAAGTCTCTAGATTATGCATTCTAAACAGCCAGAGCCCCGTGCCCCAGGACCGTAAATACTCTAAGCAAATTCTCTAGAATATGTATTCTATAAACCTTGACTTTGAATATAAAAATAACAACGGTAAACTCAGCGCTTACATCGGTAATGGGTTCGTTCACTCATCACTTAGACCTACGTAACGTTCAATCAGTGTTCTGGGCAAATGTCTGATACACTCGTCACGCAGTAAGTTAGCCAGCGGTTTCCTATTTTAATTTTAAAAATAAAATAGGCCTTAGGTTCTTCTTTTTGTCGGGGACAAGTGACCGCGGCAAAACATGGCGGCCTGAGCGGAATGTGGATATATAATCAACCTTTTCCAAAACAGGACAGCGCTCGTTTGCTTTCTCTCCTATTCGATGTTTTGACCGTCTATATATATATATATATATATATATATATAACTATTAAAATTTAACATATATATATATATAGATAATATGATATATATATATATATATATATATATAGATATATATACATATATATTTATATATATATTGTATGCATGTAGCTATATGTAATAGATATATAATATAATATATATATATTATATATATATATATTATATATATATTATATATATATATACACACCACACAACAACCACACACACACATATATATATATATATATATATATATATATATATATATATATATATATATATATATATATATATATATATATATATCAGTATTTACAGCCCTTTCAGTAAAGGAAAAAAAATAGTTGCGTAATATACTCACTTGATTTCGTAAAATACTAATAAACAGAAATGCAAAGAACATTTTTAGTTTGAAAAGTGTAACGATTTTAATACATTAATTTTATTAAACAATTTTTTTCCTTTTTTTTCCCATTCTCTAGAGTTGCTGTAAATTCAGTCGTTTTCTTTTTTTTTTTTTTTTACTTATCAACAAATTTAATAGTAGTCACTATTTTACGAGGAATAAATTAAACTGAACATAGGGTTTAGGCCAAAGGCCAAGCACTGGGACGTATGAAGTCATTCAGCGCTGAGACGGAAGTCGACAATAAAAGGTTTGAAAGGTGTATTGAAGAAAGTAAGATGGAAGCAAAGAAACATTGCTGAATAAGGGATACGATTAGACAAAAATGACAGCTTATTAAAGTTACGCGTGAAATACGTGACTTTAAAATTAATAATATGACTAATGAACACCCTAAATTAAATGACACCTTCCCGTAATAAGGTCAATTAACGTTACATTACGTAATGCGTACATCATCACTGTGATGAATACTGATAATCATTATCGTGAAAATTGACAGACTAATATTAATCAGTTTCATTAACCTGTTTTCTTGATTATTAATGACACGTGCGATTAACTGTATCAAAATGCTCATTAATCACTTGGTAATTACCGGAAGCGTAAGCGTGGATAATATGATTACTTCAAAAGCGAAAATGCGTAATAAAAAGATAATAAATAGTGTCACGAGTTAGACCATAGGCGGAACTTTTATGTTCAGAAAAGTGACTTCGAAATGAGAGAGAGAGAGAGAGAGAGAGAGAGAGAGAGAAAGAGAGAAAGAGAGAGAGAGAGAGAGACGATCTGTCAAAACTTTGCTTAAGACCCGGGATGTGTCTTTGTGTTTGTTTAATTGTATGGTGCTTTTACGTTGCTGAAAACGCAGTGGTTATTCAGCAACGGGACCAACGGCTTTATAAGTGACTTCCGAACCACGTCGAAAGTTTAACCTCTATCGCCAGAAATACACATCTATCTACACCTCAGTGGAATGCCCCAGAACTCGAACATCGCAGCCTACCACCGAGGTGGCAGGCAAAGACCATACCGATCACGCCACTGAGGCGCTTGTCTTGTGTTTGCCGCGGGACGACGCCAATGTTTAGCTAGGAAT
>NC_061098.1:27040528-27042583 GCF_015104395.2 Macrobrachium nipponense | reverse complement strand
AAGTCGCAACAAGGATGGGAAAAAACAATTTCTCTATTCAAATAGTTTTTGTCAAAAAGGATTAATAACTGCATTTTTATTCAGGAGTTATATCTATATATATATATGTAAAAATCATTTCTCTATCATAAGTTTTTTCAAAAAGATTAATAACTATTCTTTATTCAAAAGTCATTTTAAAAAGTTTAAGTAGTTGCAAGGAGTAATCTCGTCTGCATCGTTGCAGATTATAAAATTGTTAATAATTGCAAGTTGAATAGTCAGTCAATCATTCACCTTTATTTAACAACAAGTCGAAAGTCTCTAACACAATACCATATAGGCTAAGTTTATGAAAAGGTTGTTAGAAATGAATAAAAAAAAAAGTAAACTTTCATTCTAGGTTTACATATACCCGTCGATCAAATTCAGGTTTTTCAAAAGAATAATAACTGTATTCTTCATTCAAAAGTTATTTGTAAATAGTCGCAAGGAGTAATCTCATCTGCATCGTTGCGGATTATAAAATTGTTTTCATAATAGTAATAATAATTGCACGTTGAATAGTCAGTCAATCATTCGCCTTTATTTAACAACAAGTCGAAAGTTTCTAACACAATACCATATAGGCTAAGTTTATGAAAAGGTTGTTAGAAATGCCGAATAAAACAGAGTCGACTTTTATTCTAGGTTCATATATCATATAGTATACCTATCGATCAAATTCAGTCTTTTCAACTGTATTCTCCATTCGAGTGTTTTTGAAAAAAGTTTAAGTATAGTTGCAAGGGTTTCTGGGAAAATCATTTTCACTATTCAAATAACCTTTTCAAAAAGATGATGATTGTTAACTGAAGTAGTAGTGCTCTTGTATTCTATACATATGATCTCTTAGATTAAAAAGACCTACCAGAGATTAGCTAATCTAGCTTTGAATAAGGAAATATGAATATTTTTGATAAATATAAAATTCTTCATGGAAAACTTATTAGGACTTGCTTGGCCTCTTAACTAACCTACTACCTAACTTTGGACTATCCTTAACGATTTCTAAAGAAGCCTAGAGAGGGTAGCCAGTATCGATCGCTCTTTGCCTAATTTTACCCCAAGTATTACGATGGTAGATGAGTACACACACTTTAGATATACTAGCAAAATAGGACTACTACACTGCTGCCGCATCATTATGACAGCTCGTGTTTCTTTAGTGCTAAGCAAGCAAGAGCAAGTCTGTGTAGAGATATTTATTCAGATTCACTGTAAGAGAAAATCCTCTCTGCATCAGTGCTAATCACACAGCTTAAATT
This sequence comes from Macrobrachium nipponense, assembly GCF_015104395.2. NCBI lineage: Eukaryota > Metazoa > Arthropoda > Malacostraca > Decapoda > Palaemonidae > Macrobrachium > Macrobrachium nipponense. Next base: position 27,041,297 of record NC_061098.1, on the reverse strand, counting down.
TATACCATATTAGATGAAAAGGTTTTAGGAATACTGAAAATGTTATTTTCAATATAGTTACAGAGCATGGACCTATTAGTATCGACCACAGCACAATTGAATTTATACATTTGGCTAGGAATATTTTTACTAAACAGCTATTGGTGATATATTGGGATAGTATAGGATTTTTTTAATAATAATAATAATAATAAAGATAGGATAGGAAAACAATACAAATATTTTTTAGAATGTTAAGACTCTTTTTAATCATTCTAGAAATTTGATAAAGAATTTTTAAAAGTTCATTACTGTTCTAGGTTTGGCCATAAAGGTGCCTCCAGGAACTCGTCATTCTTTTATATAGACTTTTAAGTATTTGTTTTTCTCATATCACTTGATATAGTGTAAAATAAACCACATGGTACAGAGTGGACCATGTACAATCACGGTATACCACCATTAGCTCATTATAACGCATCCTCCTGACATCGGAGTAGAAAAGGTCTTTAGCTCCGTTTATCACCAACAACAAGTCGAGCCGTCTGATGCTCATCATCTCCGATGCTAGGAGGATGGTGGTATACCGTGATTATACATGGTCCACTCTGTACCATGTGGTTTATTTTACACTATTGCCACTTCTGAAAACAGTATTTCGGCAATGTCTCTCACAAACTTTGTTGGTTTGTTCTAAGACATGCCTACGTATTTGAGCTGGTATCACACATACAAGTTAAATCACTTTCTTATTGGCTGGCGCATTTTGAAATGGCCGAAGCAGTGATGT
>NC_061098.1:27025528-27035528 GCF_015104395.2 Macrobrachium nipponense | reverse complement strand
TTACATGGCTTCATCACAGTGGACAAAGCCACTCTCATCCAAGTTGAAGATCCTGGCTGGCATGAAACTGTGTCGCTCGACAGCTTCCACGTAAGCCTTGAAGAAGACTTCAACATTTACGCGGTTGAAAGCTATCGCGCGCGAAAGTGACATGCCCTCCGGAGCCTTCAGTGCAAGCTTTGGATGACGGAACATATACCCGTAATACCAGTCACGGGTGGCCATACCTTCCCTCCTCCAGACATCAGGAATAGCCGGGCTGCCAACAGCCTCTGCATACTTCAGGACCATCTCCTGAAAGCTCTCGTCGGCAGGCCGTAGAACATGCGCGCAATCTTTATCGAGTATTCCTCGATTAAGAGTTCCTGCGCATCGGTGGAAAACCTTTGAGTTCGGCTGACGTTTCGCTGGCCTTTTGGCACGAAACGTCCTTCCCAGCAACTCTCCTTGAGGGACCGAGTGAAAGCATCCTGAAAAAAATAAAACAAAGGTAAAGTGGGGAGCATAGGCCCTATAGGCTAAATGGAAAGTAAAGTTCTTACCCATAGGCCTGAAATAAAAGGTAAGTTCTTTGGCTAGCCTAGGCCTACCCATATAAATTACAATTTAAGAGGGCTTAGATTTATTCAAGCTTACCCCAAGAGTCGAAGGTTTCACTCCAAAAATAAGGTTGCTAGCAGTGCGGATACTACAGCCTGTCTCAACTCGGTGATTAAAGGCCTTCTCCAAGTTGGTCCAGTCCGTGGTTGGAGGTGTTCTTGGGCTGGTAGTTGCGAGGCATGGCTGCGAGGCACGAAGGATCTGAAAGAGATAAATGGCATTAGAGACATAATGAATTGGCCTAGGTTAAATATTTCAATTTGGAAGACTAAACACTATTGGGGGGCACATATTGATACTAAAAAAAATTAGTTGCACAAAAAAAATAGCTCAAACATGACTCTATCTTTGACTTTGGCAATCACCCATATTTAATTATTTTAAACCATCAATAATTTTATAAGAGTTAATATATAGTATTAATATTGGTTTAGGTTAAAATGAGAGTGATGGACAGAGTCATTTAAAAAAAAAAAATAAAATCCTTCTTATACCTCCGTGTTCTCGACCCGGACAAACCTGTCCGAGTCGAGAACACGGACCTGCATTTTAAAAAAATTTCTTAAAAATTAAAAAATTGGCCTAGGTTAAATATTTCAATTTGGAAGACTAAACACTATTGGGGGGCACATATTAATTCTAAAAAAAATTAGTTTGCAAAAAAAAAATAGCTCCAAAACTGACTCTATCTTTGACTTTTGGCAATCACCCATATTTAATTATTTTAAACCATCAATAATTTTATAAGAGTTAATATATAGTATTAATATTGGTTTTAGGTTAAAATGAGAGTGATTGACAGAGTCATTTAAAAAAAAAAAAAATAAAATCCTTCTTATACCTCCGTGTTCTCGACTCGGACAACACGTGCACACTGTCCGAGTTGGGACCACCCACGCACAAATAATTTTTTTTAAAAAATTTCGTAAAAAATATAAACAATTGGCCTAGGTTAAATATTTCAATTTGGAGAAGTAAACACTAATGGGGGGCACATATTAATGCTAAAAATTAATTCACTTCCATCAATAAAACACTTTGAAAAATCACTCGATATTTAGCCGTGGCAAACACCCATTTCCAGCTTTTTCCATGGCTTTATCTCACATATGGATACATTTATAGTTGTAAAGAACTATGCAATCATTTCACTTTAATTGGTTTTTCCAGTACACTTAATTTGCATGAATTTTCCAAAAAAACTGTCCGAGTCGAGAACACGGCATAAATTTTTTTCGCGGGTACCCGAAGCGAGTCCATTCTTGTTTAGGCATTCCATATTATCACTGATTTTATGCCAATATGGCTATATTACATAACAAAACTTATTACAAGTTGATCACGCCTTATTCGTGGTCATGGCACAATATATCCTGATGCCGAAAATTAAGATCGCGACCTCTTAAAATCGAAATTCTTACCTTGTTTACAAGCGAAGCGTTGGCGGGTAGGTTTGCAAATGGCGTCTAGTTAGGACCGCCTTCCCTCATACGTCATAGCTCTGACGTCATCCTAGACTCGATCCTTCATTGGGTTAATCAAGACTGTCCGCCCTGGGTCGAGACCTTGTCCGGGTCAGTGAACACACATATATATATATATATTTTTAATATATATAATATATTATATATATATTATAATATATACATATTAAATTATATATATATATATATATAATATATTATGTGTGGTGCGTGTGTGTATATATATATATATATATAATATATATACTATATAAATATATAATATAGATATATAATATTATATATATGTATATATATATGATATATATAATATATATAATATATATAATTTATATAATCTATTATATATATAATATCATATAATATAATATATATATATAATTATATATGTGTCGTGTAGTGTGTGTCGGTGTGTTGGTGGGTGGTGTATTGTGTGTGTGTGTGTGTTAAACTTTCAAATGGTGATTAGAGTACAAGTGAATGTAAGAACATACATTTGTAGGTTCCTAAAAACTGAAAATTTAAATATGTTACCCTGTCTATGCACACTTACATCTAAAAAGGGCAAAAGTGAATCTTTTTCCTCCTCAAGTGTGAACTTTATAGAGGGAACTAGTGCATTTAATCTAATTAAAAATCGGTTCACATCCTCACACAAAGGCCATACACAAAATATGTCATCGACATACCTAAACCAAAGAACATTCGCAGGTAAAATATTTGATAGAAGTTTCTTTTCAAAAAACTCCATGTAAATGTTGCTTAAAAGGGGCGATAAAGGGTTCCCCATAGCCATACCAAACCTCTGCTCATAGAATTTACCATTGAAAGTAAATTTACATTCCTTAATACACAGTTTTAGTAACTCTAAAATGGTGTCAGTTTGCAGAGAAAATTCGTAGTTATCCAACTCATCAGTTAATAGGTGTCAACTGGAACTTTAGTGAAAAGGGAAACTACATCAAAGCTAATTATTTTAAATTCGTAATTAATGTTACAGCTTCTGAGACGGTTTACAAAATCCACATTATTTTTTACTTAAAATCCTGGATAGGCCGCAATGTTTATCCAAGAAACATCGCGGCCTAGCCAGTAAACCATTTGAAGAATATGAACGTCTTATACTACAAAAGTACATAGAAATAACGAAACTGGATGTGGAACGAGCTTTCAGAATCCTGAGGTCATATAGATATAGTTTTAATCAAGCAATCCCTTGGAATGGAGGACTCGATTGGGCGATTACTGTTATCATAAGTTACGAAGCCATTGCCGACGTCTGAAGAATAAACTCGATCGTAAACTTAAACTGCTCATCAAGAACAGCGGTTGGACTAAAGATGCAAATCCCCAGTTTGTATGTAATTTATCGGATAAAGTGTTAGATGATGTAACAAGAACGGCTCTCGGTTATGGTATCAACTTCGGTGTTTGTGACGAGAATGTGGACTGGGTAGGAATAGCTAAATCATTTTGTAATTTACAAAAATTTGGATCGTTGTCTATTGAAGATTTCAACATCTGTGCTATTCTAATGTTCCTGGTAGGTTTTTAAAGGCGTACAGCAACCCTAAAAAAGATAAAAAGTTACACATTACGAAAGCAGATAAATAGAATGCTCTTGTGTTAATAAATAAAGATGATTATGTAAATAAAATGTTAGTTTTGTTAAGTGACCAAGAAACTTATACAGTACTGAACCATAATCCATTAGAGAAGGTTAATAGTGGTTTCAATAAAAAAAACTTAAAACATTGTTAAGGGGAAAAGATGATTTAATTAAGAAATTTTGTATTTTATGTGCATACTTGCCCTATCTTTATGGACTTATTAAAACTCCCAAACAAAATAACCCTGTACGACCTATTATTAGTTCTGTAGGGTCATCAACTTATAATTTGTTCAAAGTGGCTTGTCAGTGAATTGTCACTATTATGGAAAAGTTTCAGGATTTCAGTAAAAAAAATAATGTTGGATTTTGGTAAAAAACCGTTTCTCAGAAGCTGTAACATTAATTACGAATTTAAAATGATTAGCTTTGATGTAGTTTCCCTTTTCACTAAAGTTCCAGTTGACGACCTGTTAACATTTTTAGCTGATGAGTTGGATAACTACGAATTTTCTCTGCAAACTGACATCATTTTAGAGTTACTAAAACTGTGTATTAAGGAATGTAAATTTACTTTCAATGGTAAATTCTATGAGCAGAGGTTTGGCATGGCAAATGGGAACCCTTTATCGCCCCTTTTAAGCAACATTTACATGGAGTTTTTTGAAAAGAAACTTCTATCAAATATTTTACCTGCGAATGTTCTTTGGTTTAGGTATGTCGATGACATATTTTGTGTATGGCCTTTGTGTGAGGATGTGAACCGATTTTTAATTAGATTAAATGCACTAGTTCCCTCTATAAAGTTCACACTTGAGGAGGAAAAAGATTCACTTTTGCCATTTTTAGATGTAAGTGTGCATAGACAGGGTAACATATTTAAATTTTCAGTTTTTAGGAAACCTACAAATGTATGTTCTTACATTCACTTGTACTCTAATCACCATTTGAAAGTTAAACTCTCTGTATTCTCTTCCATGTTTTTAAGACCTTTAAGAATTTGTTGTCCTGAATTTTTAGAAGACGAGATTACCAAGATTTATGATATTGCTTTTAAATTGAAGTATCCGTCATTTTTAGTTGATGTTGCTTTAAGAAAGGCCAAGAAAACATTTTATGCAGTGGACCATGTACAGGCTTTTGACCCTAGTAATTTGCTTGTTTTACCCTTTGACAAAAACAGGTTTCTTTCTTTGCCAAAAATGTTAAAGTTTTTCTTTTTAATGTTAACGTTGTTTTAGTAACACTCAGTCTGTAAGAAACAATTTTAATAAGGAACTCTCCACGTTTACAAACGGGTTGCATTTAAGAAATTCCATGCAGAGATTGTGATAAAAAATATATTGGTCAAAGTGGCAAACTACTGGCATCAAGATTAAATCAACATAAATATTGTGTACGTGTAGGAAGTACATCGAGTGCTCTCTCTTTACATATGAATAATTTTATTCACGCAATTAATTGGAACAATTCAAAGGAAATTTTGTTTTGAAGAGATATTATTAAAAGAAACATTATAGAATCTAGTATAATAAAATATAAGTCAAGTAGTGTTTTTAGTATTAGCAACGGACAATATAAACTAGATAACTGGCTTACGAAATGTATTGTTGACAACTTCGTAACTATGTAATTGACTGCTTGATAGTTCCATTTCCATTTGTTGTTGTCCTTTAAGTGTAATTCTAGGCTGTGGACCATTTGCTTCTTGACTAGGCTGTTTGATTGTTCTGTATTTTGATATATATATATATATATATATATATATATATATATATATATATATATATATATATATATATATATATATATGTGTGTGTGTGTGTGTGTAATATATATATATACTATATATATATATATATATATATATATATAATATATATATATATAATATATATATTATAGTATATATATTATAGTATAGATGTATATTATATTATATATATATTATTATATTATATTATATTATATTATATTATATTATATATTATATTATATTATAAAAAAATTGTCTAGTCAAACCCATAACAAGTTCTTTACAGTAATAATAATGAAAATGAATACCAAACAAAGCAATGCATTTAATTAATCTCGGCCACACACTTTACCCTTCAAAAACTTATTCTGATAATTATATATATTCTGCACTTGTCCTGCGAGAGGATATATTATAATTCTATATAAATCCTCTTTCTAATGCAACAACTAATAGGGAATAAATTCTGTAATTAGGTACACTTCCAGAAGACAGAAATTCAAAATACTGCAATTACGAAATTTCTAATTTCTTATACCAAGGAAGGATGCAATTACGGAACTTATATAACTACTGCTATTCTAATTTCTAAATTTCTAAACTAACGAAAGGAAAAAAATTCATTAGGTAATTTCCGAGAGAAAAATTCCTATCATTTGGAAATGGCTCCCACGACCTCCGTTGGATATAGTCAATACGACCCAATTCAAGTCTCGAGAAGAGCGACTTCAAAGCTGCTGATAGGTCGTCCTGGAGCGCCCACCCCTCCCCGGCCCCCACGAGTGTCAGACTTCACAGGGCGTTTTGCGCCGAGAGCGAGCTGACGTCACCCTTGAAAGGCGAGGCCCTTCGCCTTTTACAGAGGTCATGATCGGTGACTAAAGGCCTTCGAGCGTAACCCGAGATGCTTAGCAGCGGCTTCGGGGAATTTAAGCCTCTTATCACTATAGATTTTTTGTTGGGATGATGTCGGTCAGGAGGTAGGTTTAAAAAGTGTTTGTTGCAATAAAAGGAGTATGAAGTGGTTGCTGATCAAACTTAAAGGTCATTAGAGAATTGACAAAAAATTGAACGAAGAATACTATAGTAATTGTTAGGTTTAAATGGCTTATTATACTAGAAGCATGAAGTGATCGCTGTTAAACGTAAAGCCATTACAGAATTACTGTAAACTTAAATGCAGAATACTAACTGTCTTGTGATATTATAAATGCTCGTAATTATTCCCCTTTAAATACCTGCATACCTTTTGGACACCAACGTTAAATGTTGCCAGAATTTAAAAGATGAAATGATAACAAATGTTCATTAAGTGTAGAATTAAATCAAATGATTGATTGAATATAGAATTTAGCCAAAGGCCAAGCTCTGGGACCTATGAGGTCATCCAGCTCTGTAACGAAAATTGACAGTAAAAAGTTTGAAAGGTGTAACAGGAGGAAAACCTCAAAGCAGTAGCACTTTGAAACAATTGTTAGGAGAGGGTGGAAAGTAAGATGGAAGAAAGCGAATATGAAAGGAAGCACAATAAAGGAAACGAAAGTGGTTGCAGCTAGGGGTCGAAGGCACGCTGCAAAGAACCCTAAGTAATGCCTACAGTGCACCGCATGAAGTGCACTGACTGCACTGCCCCCCTACGGTCTGTAAATCAAACGGGCTTTAAAATTTTCAAGGAAGTATATATATCAATACCTATTTCTAGTACGAGTCGTCTATTTTCCTTCGAATTCCTAGAAGCAGAATTTGGACCACCACCATCCAATCAAAATAAACCCCACCTCCATTGGTAGGATTAGAGCGATAAACACCGTTCGATTCCGGATAAGAGAATGACATGCATATGCATATTTCCGATGCTACAAATGGAAAGTGGAAGGGAGTCTATGATTCTCCGATCTGCATATAAATTGATTATCTTCCAGCTCTATCTTAACAATATCATAAGAGTTGGGTGCGAAGTTAGAAGTAGCTCTGATGTAAGTAAATCAACTCGGATGCTTTTCGACCCGCTCGTCGACGAAACACCAGATCCAGCTCTATTTATCTATCTGTATATCTATCTATATATCAATCTATGTTCCAATATGCCATTGTTACAAGAAAATGTAAATTACAACTCCGGTAGCCATACCACCAAAATATAGTCCTTAGCTTTAAACCAGAGTGTTTTTTATACTTGAGACGTATCCTGTTTTAGCAGAAGAATTTATTTAATTATATATATATATGATATATATATATAAATGTATAATATATATATAAAGTATATATATATATTTATATATATATATATATCTATAGATATATATATATATATATATATATATATAATAGTATTATATATATATATATATATATATATACATATATATAAAATGGACTGCAAATATCAATCACTTTAATTCAAACTTTTCGGAAATTAATACTTTCTTTATTAAGGATTTTTTTTATTAAGGGGGTTATATAAACTATCATTAATAACAAGTATGAACTCTTGCCTGAACATTTCTGTCTAAAAGCCTCTCGTATTCTCTACATGAAAAGACAAAAAAAAAAAAAAAAAAAAACGGAAATAAAACCGATATTAAGATGCCACGGGCGATATTGGTGTAAGCACTACTGTTATGCCTAGATGAATTACTTAGTTAAAAAGCTCTTAGCGAACGTTGATGCTTTCTCTCTCTCTCTCTGAAAATGATGATATACCCTAGGAATTAATTTCCCTCTTCCCTGAGAGCACAAGTATATATTGGTAATCAACGAAGAAGGGGAAACATAAAGCAACTCAGAGAGGAAGCTCTCATATCTCTTTTGATCTTCGGAAGGATCTAGAACAACAAGGCAGAAGGACCTCTCACGTTCCATGAGACCACCTTCACCGAGCATGCGCCTGAATTTAGAGAAATTCTGAGCCGTATCACAACAAAGTATTCCTTATTCACACAAATCTACTGCACAACATTACTGCAAGGAAGGCTATGATTAACTATGCTGGTGCGCCTTGTTTAGTGGTTAGTATAGTATACACCACTCAGATTTGGCGGGTTCGCGTTTCCGTCTTGGCTATGAAAAATCACTGGTTCTGTATCGTTATTAGTTACTACTGCAGTGTCTTTAGCGGTGAGAGATGGAAACCAACGTTTTATGGTAGTTTGAATTTCAAGTCAGTGGCCCCTTTGGTGGACTTTTACCATGTGAATTGGTTTCATGTACTGCAATAATAATAATAATAATAATAATAATAATAATAATAATAATAATAATAATAATAATAATAATAATAATAATAATAATTGTAATTATAATAATATGATAGTATGTTCCATCCCCTGCTAATAATAATAATAATAATAATAATAATAATAATAATAATAATAATAATAATAATAATAATGCTGTTGAATAATATGGCAGAATACAGCGAATTCTGCCAGTTTATTCAACAGAATTTGTTTAAAAGATGTCTTCTCCCAAAATAAAATAATAATAATAATAATAATACAATAATAATAATAATAATAATAATAATAATAATGATACATATAAACTGCGAGTATTACTCAGAATGAACAAATGAACTGTAATTTCTCGTAGGCGTTGTTGCTATCCCACTTCCGTTAAATATTCTTTTTACCGAGCGTCAATTAATATTCCCAAATTAAAAACTTAGTTTTTACTTTCATTTGAGAATAAGGATCGATCAAAATCAAGTTTAGTCAATGCTTTGCAATGTTTCATTCGGTGTACGATATTTCTTAATAAAAATTTACGTTTAAATTTATGTATTAGTTTATGTATAAAAATGTTTCTTCAGTTTCATAAGCCACTATTTATACAAATGTTTGGACGAAACTTCAGTGGGTGGAATTTTATATGGGCGAAATATTCGTCAATAAAATTGTCTATGGGTGAAATATTCGTCAATAAAATATTTTATGGGCGAAATTTTCGTATATAAAATTTTCTATGGGCGAAATATTCGTAAATAGAATTGTCCATGGGCGAAATATTCGTAAATAAAATGTTCTATTGGCGGAATATTCGTAAATATAATTTTCTATGGGCGAAAGTGACTTTATATATCTGTGAAAATGACCGTGTAGTCCTTTGTCATCGCGTTACATTTATTATTACTGCAGCATGATTACCATAATTTTTGTAGTATCTGTTAAACTAACAATTCTCAAATAAAATAGATTTATAAATTGTTAAATCAAATAGTTTATCTAGTGAGTAGATCCACCTCATAAATTGATTACAGTGTAATATAAATCACGATTACCATAGATTTTTAATATCTGTGAACTAACATAATGAACTAACATAATTCCTAAGTAAAATAGATATACCTAATGTTAAATTAAATAGTTTATCTGCTGAGTAGCTCCACCTCATAAATGAATTACAGTGAAATTTCAGTCTATCTGATCTAAGTAATGGTGTTTCTTGAACTGTGTACCACTGGGGAGTATCAAATTAGCCGCTAATATGATTACAAGCTTAAATACAGTGATTCTATCTTACATTACGTATTAGAGGAAGTGGAGTTTA